>NW_027197457.1:0-61196 GCF_038502225.1 Cherax quadricarinatus
CCCAAAATTTTCAAAAGGCGTTTAACCGTGTTAAACGTCTCATATATACTTAGCCCTTTCTTTTGTCTCCCGATTTTTTTAAACTTTTTGAATTACAGGTTAATGCTTTTGATTTGGAGGTTGGGGCAGTGTTACTACAAGCTTCTATTGAGAGTTATCTGCAACCTGTGGTGTACTACTCTGCCAGGGCAATTGGAATTTAATTTTTTGTCTGGAATAAACCTTGGTAATAAATACCGACAAGTTGGTTAGAAGTGATCAAGGTCCCAGGACCGAAACGTTTTCTAATAAATATGTTATAGTGTTTGCTTACGTGTCTTTCTAAACCAACTTTTTGTCTACCATATACATTTTGATTATGATTATAAATTAATTTACCCTTATTTTTGTTAAAATTGTTCATCTCCTTATTGTTATTTAATTGATATGTTTAGATTTAATGGTGTATAACGTTATAATATTATAAATAATTACAGGAGTATCAAATTAATGTAATTAACTTGATTTCCATGTAAATAAACAAAGTCGTTATGTCCGTCTCAGGTTCGTGTGGGAAACAACCTTGTTCAGACAGGTAACCTCTCCTCCTACACACTCTTCTCAACATACAAGGGACCCTATGATCCTAGCCAGTGGATCCTCAGGTGTGACAGGAAGGACGGTGTCGTCGGCAGGTACCTGTCCATCCAACGTACTGGTCCCGGGGGTGATAATCTCCAACTTTGTGAGGTCTATGTTTGGGCCAAAAAAAATTAGATAAGATACTTATTTAGTTCATAATTATTATTATAATTATTAATAAAGTATTTTCAGTAGTGAAATACTTCGTGGTCTTGTTATGGAATTATATTATTTGACAATATTTAATATTTAAGTGGCAATGTAGATCACTTTAAGCTGTTTATTATCCACTGTGTTAGTCTCGAAGAAATTCCTTCATTATGAATAATTACTAAATAGATTCCTGAATCTAATAAATGTAATTAAAATTAAATATAAACAAAAAGCTTTGTTTGAAAAAGCTTATGCAGACTGTTTATAGGTGATTGTTTTCTTATGTCTAGTTGCATTACAATTAACGTGATTTATTTAAGTAATGATTTGATTTACTTTACACTAGGTTTTGTATATTCCCAGCGTGGTCACGCAGGAATAATATGCATCGTTAATGGCAGAAGGGGAATTTACTTGCATTATTTTTCTCCCAAAATAACTTTTTTGGCTCCTTAGGTCCTTATAGTCGACTGTAGAGGGAGCATCTCTCTCTTTCTATTTTGTCTTTGAAGAAAGTGCTTGAGCATACCTCAAGTGTTAACAAAGTGTTATTGTTTTTTAGACAAAGGTTCGGATCCGTGTTGTTTATATCTTCCCAGTTTGTTTCATTTAGGATATAGTTAATTTGATCCCACTGTATGTTGAATTTGGTGAAGTCAGTCTCATAACTTATTTCATTTTGCTAGTAGGGGTTTACCTGGAGTTTACTGGGAGAAGGTTTCGGGGGTCAACGCCCCCGCGGCCCGGTCTGAGGCCAGGCCTCATGGTGGATCAGGGTCTTATCAACCAGGCTGTGTGAATTTTTATCTGAGCTGCCTCCTGAGGTTAACTCTGCTGAAACATTATTTGCCACATTCCTCCATTTTTTTTTTTATATTTTATTTAAAACAATACAATACATTAAATAGATAAAAGAACACATTATCAGGTCTTACACAGAATTATAAATTTCATTAACAAAGCACACAGACATTTAACTTTGTGCTAACACAAACTGTCCCTCATTGCCAATGCATATTTTTAAATTAAGTTAACCCTAACACATCTATAATGCATATCCAAAAGTATGAATCTTACGACACGTAAGAATATGAAGCATAAAACACAATGATACATCTGTTCCCTAAACTTGTAATGGTAAAGGATATAACTGCCTTATGGCTTACAAAACAAACTGCAAGTGCAATAAGTACATTATGTAAATATAGAACAGTTTGATTTCTAACAGTGGTTAGAAAGTATTTCCTATAGTCAAATTACATTAACAAGATCCGTCCATATCATAATCACAAGACAAACGGTGCTGTACAATATAATGGTAATACACCTACACACAAAGTATTGACGATGGTTTTATACTCAGACACAACACATTATACATTATTAAAGAACATGTCTAACTTGGTGTATATACAAATGGCAAGCACACATGGGTAAGTATATAGACTGCATAATAACGTGTTAATAAACCAACACACACAATAACACACACACACAAGCACACTCATACACGTCAACATAGACATAGGTATTAATGGATCGACGACGAAAACATCCAATTACATGCAATGTCATATATTACATGTAATAGGAAAACACGTCTATACAAATACCAATGATTGGTATACAAGAATAAAAAGGGCATCACACTGGAGACATACATACAACATTGGAGACATATATACAACATTAGAGACATACATACAATTAAACGCAGCTGACCAGCCCGTAAGATTACCCACTGAACAAACACAAATTATCTCAAATCCTTTAACTCTAACGCTCTGTATGCAGACGGGAAATCTTTCGCCCATCTCCCCTCATATACTAACTGATTTCGACACTTAGTTCTAAGAATTGTTCCCGCTAAAACCCGGATTCTGCTATTACCTTCAACATGTCTCATAGCCCATGACACATATATATAATCGGCTACGACATACGACACTGCACGTTGTACACAGATGTCGACCCCACCCACATCAAAACTCAACGCCCTAATTACAGACAATCCTCCCCCCCCCTACCATTCGTAAAACCCTGCTTAACCACGCACGTACTATACCTAAATTTTCACAGAAATACACAACGTGAAACGCTGATTCGTCCTCCCCGCACACTGAACAACTCCGGTCCTCCTCTACACGCCGATTATACAACACCACCTTGGACGGCAGAATCCCGTGCAAAAATTTAAAAACCACTTCGCGTACTCGAGGAAGGAGATGTAACTGATGAACTCGCTTCCATATATCACACCACGCGTACATGGGGAACATTCCTTCAACTCTCACCTCAACTTTCACCATACTCACTCTTTCCAAAGTACTCAGTTTAACGCTCCGCACGTCGCGCATGCACAGTAACACACGTAGCATCGTATCGCACTTGATTACATCTGCCCGTCTCCACCACCTGCGCAAGTCACGATACATTTCTGTTAAACCACCATGCCTGCCACCCAGTCGGAGAAAACGACGTTTCACGTAACAAGCAATGACTCGGTCTCTTAAAGGAACAAGACCTAACCCTCCTTGACGCATTGGTGTCTCTACCACCGCTCTTGTGAGCCAGTCGCACCCTGAACCCCACAGAAATCTATAAACTCTATTTAAAAGATGTTTGATATCCCCCTTTATTAGTGGATACAGCGCAGCAACGTGCCAAACTTTACTATAAAGAAGAACATTAATTACTATCGCTCGCTGGTGTAGGGTTAAATGTCGTGGCCTGAGACTATTTAAACGCCTCAAAACATTATTTACCACCCTCCCCGAATTACATGCCCTCGTCTCATCAACCTCTCTCATATACTGTATACCACATATAGTAACACAGTCAACCACCGTCCACGTCTCTACACCTACCTCCTCTCTCGCCCAATCTCCCAACTTCATAATCTTTGATTTTTCTTTGTTAACTCGCATTCCTGTTGCTCTACCAAATATATCTACAAATCTTCCTACACAACTCAACTGCTCCCTCGTACGTACTAGGACAGTTGTATCATCTACATAACCTACTATGGCAGGTCGATCACTACTCGAACCCCACGACGAATCTACACCCCGCCCACAAACTGTCCAATAAAAAGGGTCCTGCATGCAAGCAAAGAGCATTTGAGACATAGGGCATCCCTGTCGAATGCCTCTATTCAATTTGACTAAGTCTCCTAACTTCCCATTAATTTGTACTCTAAACCCAGCACCATTATACAAAGAGCGGGCCCACATGATGATCTCATTACCAAAACCCTGCCATCTCATAAACTTCCACAGCACATCCCTTTCTACACTATCAAAAGCAGCTTGCCAGTCTAAAGCCAAAACACCACCCCCGCCCCTCGTTCCGCATTCCTCGACAAACTCCCTGATATGCCCATGACCATCATACATTGTCCTACCTGGCACGCCTAACTGACCCTTATGTATTACCTTGTCAAACACTTTCTTAATCCTATTCATTAAAATTTTTGCATATAATTTATAATCACTACACATTAGTGATATTGGTCGGTAATCCTTAAGTGATACGGGTATGTCACATTTTTTAACTAACACCAAAACCGCCGTACTCTGAGACATACCTAAACGACCCCCCTCCTTCATCGCATTGAGGAAACGTACCAGAAAAGTCCGTATGACCTCCCAATGTTGAATATAAAATTCACATGGAATGCCATCAATACCTGGCGCCTTACCCTTGCACATTCCCTGCAAAGCCTCCCACACCTCAGCTTCAGTTATAGGCCCACCCATGAGAAAGCGATCATTATCATTCAACTCACATCGTACATTCTGCCCCAATTCCCGTATTGCATCCACGCTTACTTCTTTATTTAGCATTTTGATATTAAACCATTTATCAACGTAATAACTTATTCCTTCAGTTGTTGTTACAACCTGACCCTCACTATACCCTTCAACGCCATCCTGAACCACTAAACTCACGATTTCGGTAGCCTTCCTCCTTTGTGTCTGACTACGTAAGACACAAGCGGACGGCTTATCACCCCACACAGCCTCCTCAGCTCCACTCGAAATACGCGCCCCATCAAAAACCGTATTTTTCAGCTTCTGGATGTGGTCTTTTAGATTGTCAATCTCGTCCACTGGGTAAATTCCAGATACCTCCCCTTGCGCATAACAGTGCTGTAAAGAACCCTCCAGGTACCTCAAAAATCCATACTCCAATCGAGAGGCCTCCTTACCCCGATGTACATAAAAATCCTTAATGCGAGGCTTCATAACCTCGTCCCATTGTCGCACTAAATCACTACCTTCCAAGGAGTCTACTCCCATAGACGTCCATAAGTGCGTGAAGAGTGTCGTATCTTCATCACTTTGAAGTAAACGAGTATTTAACTTCCAATATCCTTTAAAACGAGTCGGGAGACCTCTCCAGTCGAGCTCTACGAGAACACCTCGATGGTCGGAGAAATACACATCTAACACACGCACTTTGGTTACAACTACGCGCCGAGACACATATACCCTGTCTAAGCGCGCAGCATAGTCCTTACGCACGAAAGTGTGCTCAATCCCTAAGTCACTGCTTCCACTTACATCCACCAACCCCAGCCCAGACAACAAATCACCCAAAATAATCGAACAATAACCCGCTCCCCTCGGTTCTACGTCTTTACGGCGCACCACACAGTTCCAGTCGCCACCAACTACTGTTATATCAGGCAGAGATCTCAAATAGTACACAAGAACGTCGTTAACAAAAGTATTTTTAATATTAACATCATGTTCAGCTGGCCCATATACTCCTACAAAACCCACCCGTTGACTACCCCACTCACCTATGACGCGTACCACGCGACCCCCCCCCCCCTTCCTCCCAATGTTTCATCACGAACGGGCTGGTCGCTTTTATTAACACAGCTACACCACCTTTCAAACGACTCGAGTGAGCCATATAAACATCATAACCATCTATCGCAAACGAACTTCCAACTTTATGGTTATGTTCTTGCACGAAACATACATCTACTGCAAAGCGATGCAACCACTCATGTACCTGCACTTGCCTTCTGTTATTTTTCATACCATTAACATTTATGGTTATACACCTAACTTTGCTAACGGTGGCTTTCCTCGAGGGACCACCACACCCCTTTTCCCTTTATGTTGACTAACGCCAAAGGCGCCACCTTTACCTTGTACATTCTTTGTTATATTACTCGCTGTCCTGGAACCACGCGACGCCCCACCCGTGACTTCCGACCACGTCTTCTTCCCTGAGCGCTGTCCAGGGGTCAAGACATCGTCGGAGTCGGGCGGGGTAGCCGCACGCTTCCTAGAAACAGCATCCTCAACTTTATCAGGACCTGTAATGTTCTCCTTGTGAACTTCTACCGCAACAGTATGAACTCTCGGACCTTCTACCTCACTCACGTTAATTAACTGATCGACGTCCTTTAACTGCGGTCTCTCCTCATCTGAACACTCCAACGCAGGCACACACGGCACAGAATCATACTCCTGCGAAGCTAAAAGGTCGCTCAATGTCGATACAATGTTAGCGTCCATGTCAGCATCCTCTCTTGCTTGAGGGCTCTCACGTCCACCATATTCTACCACATCGTGGTTGACCGTACCAGGTAGAGTCACGCAGGATGACTCCACGGCCATGGCCCGATCCACCTCATCACTCCACGATTTCAGGCGCGGTAAGTCCTCGATTACTTCATCTGCCAAATTCCGTCGAGGAGCCTCACCATCCGGACGATGACCACTTCCTGAGGGCGGCTGGCGCTTGACGCATTGTGCAGCAATGTGGTCCAATGCTCCGCAAAGGCGACAAGTTCGTCTCTGACCAGGATACGTAACGTACACCTGGGTACGGAACTCCTCTAGGTTTATGTACAAAGGTATTGGTTGGCGCAGGGACATTTTTAACGTAAACGACCCTTCCTGTAAACCAGCAAAGCGGCCATCAGACCACCGACACATAGTAACCTGGTGGATCGTCCCATAGTTTTTGAAGGCGTCACGTATGTCAACTTCGTTAGCCTCAAAAGGCACGTTTCGCACACGTACCCATGTATAGTAATGTGAAACGTCGTGCAACTTAACTGTGACTGCTGGGGTTACTTGCTTGCTAACATCCTGATACTGGTTGACAATCTGCTCGTAGGTCTTGGTATCGCAAAACTTGACGAATATCCGTGATAGTCCATTTAAGGCAACGCCACACAGGGATTCACGCTGGATGCCATATACATCACAGATGATCATCGGCACCAACACATTAATCGATGAGCTGGGGATCGTGCCCTTTATAAGGTCAATACACACAGTATTAACTCTTCTTCGATAACCCGTCGCCATTGTTGTTGTCGTCTCGATCCTCCATTTTAGGTGTTTCTTGCAACAATATATTTAGGGCTGGGGTTGGAAGATGTTTCCAGAGTGTAGTCAGTTTTCAAAAGCTATTTCTTGAATTGTTGGGCAGTTGACCAGGTTTTGGTTTTTAATATTTACTGCCAAAACTTCAACTACATCATATGTGGTGTTATTAATTCTTAGCAAATGAGGGACTCTGTGACATACAGGAAAACCCTTTGTTACCTGTTCCCTCTGTCGAATCTCAATAAGTTGTACCTTGGAATCCATATTTCATTGTCAAAGTGATCCTTTGTGTGGATCTCTGTGAATGCCACAAACATTGCATTTGACGCTATGAGCAGTCTACCGATGAAAGATATTTTGTTGTTTGTTGAAGTCTTTAGACCATGTATATTTGCAAATACAAACGTTGTCGTACTGATGGTATGTAGGGGCCCTTTATTTGCTGGCACAACGTCTGTTGTTCTGAAGTTGGTGCCACTGTTTGTGCTTCCACTCCAGTAGTGATACGAGGCGGTGCAGTGCTTTTGTCATATCCTGTCATTTTTTTCCCGGCACCTAAAAAAATCTCTTTCTTTAGAGTGGTTGTAACTACGCTGGTTTGTTTCCCTAGGTCTGTGAGATCTGTATCTTCTGGTCTCCTTGAAATGTTGTGCCTGACAGTATGTGTTGTAACATTGTCTTGTTTCCCTAGGTCTGTGAGATCTGTATCTTCTGGTCTCCTTGAAATGTTGTGCCTGACAGTATGTGTTGTAACATTGTCTTTCATGAACTGGTGAATAACACATTTCAGAGTGTAATAGTTTACAAGTACAATTTAACACTCCTTTGGTCATTTGATCGCTGTAGATTTTTAGATGGTCATAATTGCACATCCCACTTGTTTTTCCAGATATTCCATGCCTGCAGATACTCAAGACATAGAGTTTGCACAGATTTGATTTCTGTTTGCTAGATTTTTTGTTGCTGGATTCCCTACTGGTGCAGTTTTTTCTGACTCCCCAGTATCTACAGCACCAGCACTAGCACCAGTACCATCACAAGTAATTACTGGTAATGTATCAACACTATTCCCAAAGCATCTTACCTTTTTGGCCATCTCCAACAGTAGTGCTATTTTGTATTCTGGGTCTTGTATTCTTGGATCTTGCATGTCCTGGTCTTCACCTGTTTTTTTCAATACCAGCAACACTGTCTCCATCTGGTGCATTTCTGTATCCTTACAGGTACTGTCTACCAAGGCAGCACCAAAGGTGATAGCTCCAGCTGTCTTTAATTTCTCTTTACTTTCCCAGCTGTGATACAAGACTCTCAAATTATCCAAAAAGGATATTTTTTGTTGGTTTTTGTCTTTTAGTATAAATGAAATTTGTTCTCGCTTCCGTCTATCACTCGGGCAGACCCAGAAATATTTCCCTGTTTTAATATCAGTAGTGGTAAATTGGTGGATATTTTCACATGTACAGTGACTCCAGTTTTTGCAGAAATTACGTTACCCAAGCGATGCCTCACTTGCAACTTTTGTTACAGTTTACACAGGTTATCGTGTAGTAACTTTATTTTCCAGGGATCGATATATATAATGAATTACAGTTTCAATGGCACGAACATCAACACTTAAGAGATTTCCTAGGTAGGCTAGATAGTGTGAAAATCTACTGAAAGAAGCATTTGATGTAAAAAGTTTGCTGGAAAAAGTATTTGATTTGCGTTTTGAGTGGGTTGGAGACCCCTGGCAGCAAAGCTGCCAGGGGTCACCACTTTTTCGTATATTTTTTTTCCTGGTATGGTTATATAATGATTTATAGATTATAGTTTCTACTTCATGAATATCAATTTTAATTTTCACTGCAACACAACTTTACTTCTGATACACTTGAAGGATCTCCTCATCAGTGTAAATAAAACTGTCTTAGGTGACTTCCTCATATCATTGAGTTATCCTGGGTTACTATCCCATAAGTATATCAATATGTGCTATATGTCTGCCCAAACATTATATTCATGAGCAGCGATGATATTTTTGAACAATTAGCCCTTCAGAACGTCCCTATTCTTAAGGTAGATACATCCTTCCCGCTCGTGGGCGGAGGCACTTTCTTAGTAATATCGTTCGTTTAACCTTTGACTGCCGTGAACTTCCGTTCTCTTCTCTATAATGTGGGCCGTCGCCTAGAGGTCCGCAAGTAGTTCTCACTCCCCAACAGTGTCGTAATTGCTGGCGTTTTCGGCACCTCGCTAAACACTGCAGATCTGCGGCGGAATGCCCGGTCTGCGGTGCAGCAGATCATTCCAATACGTCTTGTAGTCTTACCCCCCTCATGTTTCAATTGCAAGGACCCTCATCCTTCCTTTTCACGCCGTTGCCAAGTCTATCATAATGAAGGAGGGATCCGTTATCTCTTCCTCGTGTCCCGTATACTAGAGTAGCCCGAAGACATCCAACCTCGAAGGTCCTCCCGCCTCCCAATCCCTCTGCGTCAGTGTTTTTTGGGTTCACCCCAGTTTCTAATTTTGCAGATTTATCCTCTTACACTCCTACCTCCACACCACTTCCTACTTCTACTTCTTCATCTTGCTCCCTCGCTTCTCAGTCTACGAGACCTCGCAGACCTACACTTTATTGGCGTCCATCACCTGTACTGAATCTATCTTCTACCTCAGAGCCTAGTTCTCACCCCCTTTCCAGCTGTCACACAAAGGCGGAGGTTCACTCCCGGTCGTGTAGTTCCCTCTACTCCTGTAACCCTCCCCCCCCCGTCTTCCTCCATAGTTTTCCTCCACCTCCTCCCTCTCTTGTTACACCACAGACTGGGGTAGAAGCCCCAGCCTCCTCATCTGTCCATGTTCATGCTCCCTGCCCCCTTAAGACCTCTTTGGTTGCACCCATAGTTACTCCAACCTTTACTTGCAATGCCTCTTCTGTTTCTGACATCATGGCATCTTCGGCATCCTTAACAACTGAGATGTTAGACACTATCTCCAGCTATGTTGCGGAGACGACACCACTGATTGACACCAATGCTCCTCCTTCTACACCTTCTATTTCACCACCCTCACAACAATCTATTCCTCCTCAACATTCTAATTCTTCCTTGCTTACACGCTTACCATAGGTTTTATCGTTTCTTATTGTTGCCATTTTTATTTCTGTACATAATATCTTTTTGCAATGGAATATTCGTGGCCTTAGGGGCAATCGAGGACTTCAAGTATTGCTCTCCCAGTTGTCCCCAGTATGTGTTGGGTTACTAGAACTCAAAATTCGTTCTGCTGTCATTCGCCCTGTTTCGGGTTATATGCTGTTACATTCTTCTGATGAATCATTTAATGAGAACGTGCTTCTTGTATGTGCTGATATACTGTATCAACAAGTTTTTGTTCAGTAAAAGGACACAAGTGCAACTAATGTGACATGACAGGAGCTTTATCAAACTCCTGGAGAGCGAAACGTTGCCACAATAAAATGTCACATTAGTTGCACTTGTGTCCTTTTACTTTACATATTGTCGGTAATTCTACCAACTTTATTACAAGTTTTTGTTCGTTCCCGGCTGCATTATACTGCAGCTCATATTTATTTACACAGATGGTTTATAGTTTGGTCTCTTTATCTTTCTCCCTCCCGTGCACTCTGTATCTCTGATATCACATTTTTAATTTCCTCTCTCCGCCCCCCCATATTGTTGCTGGGTGATTTAACGCTCACCATCACCTGTGGGGAGGGTCCCACTACAACTCCCGTGGTGAAAAGTTGGAGACTCTTCTCGCTTCTCATCCTCTTCGTGTTCTAAATATAGGTGCTCCTACCCATTTTGACTCTCTCACTCAGTCGCTCTCTTGCATTGATCTTTCTATCTGTTCCTCACCCATTGCACTTGATTTCACGTGGTCTGTTCTTCCAAATTTACATGTTAGTGATCACTTTCCTATCCTTCTTGCTTCTACTACATATACCCGACCGTTTCGTGGCCCTTGTTGGCAATTTGATCGAGCAGATTGGGACTTACACTCCCATCTTACCACCTGTTACGAGGACCCCCTTTCGTCCTCTATTGATGAACTGGCGCACCATTTTTCGACCTTAGTCCTAACTGCAGCAACACGTTCTATCCCCCAAACCTCAGGTAGGCCTTCTCATTCATGCGTACCTTGGTGGTCTTCTACATGCGCCCGTGCAGTGCGTTTAAAACGTGCTGCGTGGGGCCGTTATCGATATAATCATACCGCTTAGCGTCTGTTGGATTTTAAGCGGGCAAGGGTAGTTGCTCGCCGCGTCATCTGCTACGATAAACGCACTTGTTGGCAGGATTACGTGTCTACCATTGCCTCGTCTTCCCCCATGTGTGCAATTTGGGAAAAGGTGAGGAAATTGTGTGGCAAGAATACTCCGGACCCAGCTCCCGTTTTGCGGGTTGCTGGAGTTGATGTCGCAGATCCTCTAGAAGTTCCCACAGAAATCGGGAACCATCTTGTCCGTATGTTGCACAGTTCTGGTCACCGTATTACAGAATGGATATAAATGCATTGGAAAATATTCAAAGGAGGATGAAAAAGATGATCCCATGTATCAGAAATCTTCCCTATGAGAACAGACTGATGGTCCTGAATCTGCACTCTGTAGAAAGGCGTAGAATTAGGGGGGATATGGTTAAGGTGTATAAATGGAAAAATAGGAATTAATAAAAGGGATGTAAATAGGGTGCTAAAAATATATAGAATAGACAGGACATGCAGCAATGGATTAAAGTTTTAAAAATTCCGATTCAAGAAGGATACAGGAAAGCACTGGTTTGGTAATAAAGTTGTGGATAACTGGAACAAACTCCCAAGTAACGTCATAGAATGTAAAGTAAAAGGACACAAGTGCAACTAATGTGACATTTATTGTGGCAACGTTTCGCTCTCCAGGAGCTTTATCAAGCCATTACAAACAATACATGGACACAGAGGGTATATAAAGGCTCAGAGTGAGGTGAATACTAGTGAGGTACCATTTCGATGTTCACTAGTGGTAGTAGTAGTAGTAGTAGTAGTGGTAGTGACAAAAGTAATACAATACACTACCACTACTACTACTACTACTACTACCACTAGTGAACATCGAAATGGTACCTCACTAGTATTCACCTCACTCTGAGCCTTTATATACCCTCTGTGTCCATGTATTGTTTGTAATGGCTTGATAAAGCTCCTGGAGAGCGAAACGTTGCCACAATAAATGTCACATTAGTTGCACTTGTGTCCTTTTACTTTACATATTGTCGGTAATTCTACCAACTTTATTACAACGTCATAGAAGCATAAATAACCTGCACAAGTCGGACCGAAACGTCGTCGTAAGCTCCTCTCTCCTATGTGCGGATTATTTAAGTATCGTTACAATCACGGTATTGTGCTTTTTTTTGTTATTTAACGTCATAGAAGCTTAGAAGTTGTGTAGTTTTAAAAATAGGTTAGATAAATACCTGAGTGAGTGTGAGTTGGTGTGATTTGGACCTGACTAGCTTGTGCTACTAGGTAAGTTGCCATGCTCCTTCCTTAGGGAACGAGACCTGACCTGACTACCTTAAGGCTTAAGCTGGTGAGTGAATTGGACCTGCCTTACATGGGCCAGTAGGCCTGCTGCAGTGTTCCTTCTTTCTTATAAGAACATAAGAACATAAGAATGTAGGAACACTGCAGAAGGCCTACTGGCCCATGCGATGCAGGTCCTTATCAAAACGACATCTACCTAAAGCTACTCAAGAAATAACTGCCGTACCCAATGACACCATTCAAACTCAGCCCTTCCCACTCATATATTTGTCCAGTCTCTTCTTAAAGCTACCCAAGGTCCTAGCCTCTATCACCCCACTGGGAAGACTGTTCCACGCATCTACAACTCTGTTAGAAAACCAGTACTTACCTATGTCCTTTCTAAATCTAAATTTATCCAACTTAAATCCATTATTTCTGGTTCTTACCTGGTTCGACACCCTCAGTACTTTATTAATGTCTCCCTTGTTTATGCCCGTCATCCACTTATACACTTCAATGATATCTCCCCTCATTCTACGCCTCTCCAGAGAGTGGAGATTTAAGGCTTTAAGTCTATCTTCATACGGGAGGTTCCTTACACAGTAAATCATTTTAGTCATTCTTCTCTGTATGTTCTCTAATGAGTCTATATCCATCCTGTAGTAAGGGGACCAAAACTGAGCAGCATAATCTAAATGAGGCCTCACTAGTGGTGTATAGAGCTGCAAAATAACTTTTGGACTTCTGTTACTTATACTTCTTGAGATAAATCCAAGTAATCTGTTGGCCTTGTTGCGCACACTAAGGCACTGCTGTCTTGGCTTTAGATTTCTGCTCACCTTGACTCCCAAGTCCTTTTCACATTCTGTATGATCAAGCTATACTTCACCTAGATTATAGCTTCGAGGGTTATTTTCATTACCAAGGGCTAGTAGCTTACACTTATCGACATTGAACTTCATCTGCCATTTTTCAGACCAAGACATTAATTTGTCCAAATCGTCCTGGTGTTCATTGCTATCCTCCTCAGAGTGAATTATACGACCTATCTTTGTATCATCAGCAAACTTTCTCATGTCACTCGTAATCCCTTCATCAAGGTCATTAATGTAAATTATGAACAAGAGAGGGCCTAAAACTGATCCTTGTGGAACGCCACTAGCGACTAATCCCCATTCAGATTTCTCTCCATTAATGGTAACTCTCTGCTTTCTATTGGTAAGCCATGCCTCTATCCATGCTAGAACTTTACCTCCTATACCATGAGCTGCCACTTTTTTCAGGAGTCTCCCGTGAGGTACTCTATCGAAGGCTTTACTAAAATCCAAATAAACAATATCATATTCCTTGTCACTGTCGACTGCCTCAAATGTTCTCTCGAAGAACGTCAGCGAGTTTGTCAGGCAGGAACGACCTCTCGTGAATCCATGCTGAGATTCATTTATCAAGTTATGCTCTTCAAAGTGACTTCTAATAATGTCAGCTATAATTGATTCTAATAACTTGCCCACTATAGATGTCAGGCTTATTGGACGGTAATTTGAAGGAATGGACTTATCCCCTGATTTGAATATAGGAACCACATTAGCCATCTTCCACAACTCTGGCACAACACCGGTAAGGATGGACGCATTAAACACACTCGTTAATGGCTGACTAAGCTCCATCTTGTATTCCTTAAGTAACCTGGAAAACAACTCATCGGGTCCCGGGGACTTATTTTGCTCCATGTCCCTCGTGACAGTAATGTTAGTTAATTTAAATTCATCATTAATTAAATAATTGTTAATTACTGGAATCTCATTTACATCTTCCTGTGTAAAAACTGACAAAAAATAGTCATTAAATAAGGAACACATTTCCATTTTGTTATCCGTCAGCTGTCCATTCCCAATTTTCAGAGGTCCCACTTTTTCCTTCTCCTTCGTCCTATACACTTGAAAGAACCCCTCAGGGCTTCACCTCTGTCCCTCATTTCTTGCGTCTAAGCCTACCAAAGAGCAATTGCCCTTAGATTTCTCCTCCGATAGATTGGAGCCGTATAATGTACCATTTACTCTCCTGGAACTGGAGTCCATGCTTTCTATTTTCCGGCCGTCAGCAACGGCACCTGATGATATCCACATAGGTATGCTACAACATCTCCATTCTACGGCCCTTCCCGTTCTTTTACGTCCCATTGCTCTGACAAGTGTGGTCTGCAAGGTGATGGAACGATTGGTGAATAGACGTCTAATGTGGTTCTTAGAGACTCAGAATAGCCTTTCCCCTCGCCAATATGGCTTTCGCAAACGCCGCTCTACTTTAGAACCCTTACTCTACTTAGATACGTATATTCGAAATGCCTTTGCTAACAACCATTCAGTCCTAGCGGTCTTTTTTGATCTAGAGAAGGCATGTGACACCACTTGGAGGTATAACATTCTTGCCCATGCCCACTCCTTAGGCCTCTGCAGTAATTTACCAAACTTCATCGCTGTTTCTTGTCCGATAGACATTTTCGGATCCGTATTGGCGTCCTAACCGATATAAGCTGGGAAGATATACTAAGCAACACAGACCCCAACTTATGCCTAGAACAGATTAACTCGGTGGCACTCGATGTATGCACAAGGCTTATTCCTCTAAGAAAAAGGAGGAGTAGATGTAAAACAGAAAGAGACAGGCGCTCCCTTTACAGGCGACGGAAAAGAATAACAGAGCGGCTAAAAGAGGTAAATATATCTGAAATGCGTAGGGAGACACTGGTCAGAGAAATAGCAAGCATCGAACTTAAGCTAAAAGAATCCTTTAGGAGTCAGGAATCGCGGGAAGAACTAAAAGCCATAAATGAAATCGAAAGAAACCCAAAGTATTTCTTCTCCTATGCCAAATCAAAATCGAGAACAACGTCCAGTATTGGGCCCCTACTTAAACAAGATGGGTCCTACACAGATGACAGCAAGGAAGTGAGTGAGCTACTCAAGTCCCAATATGACTCAGTTTTTAGCAAGCCGCTAACCAGACTGAGAGTCGAAGATCAAAATGAATTTTTTATGAGAGAGCCACAAAATTTGATTAACACAAGCCTATCCGATGTTATCCTGACGCCAAATGACTTCGAACAGGCGATAAATGACATGCCCATGCACTCTGCCCCAGGGCCAGACTCGTGGAACTCTGTGTTCATCAAGAACTGCAAGAAGCCCCTATCACGAGCTTTTACCATCCTATGGAGAGGGAGCATGGACACGGGGGTCGTCCCACAGTTACTAAAAACAACAGACATAGCCCCACTCCACAAAGGGGGCAGTAAAGCAACAGCAAAGAACTACAGACCAATAGCACTAACATCCCATATCATAAAAATCTTTGAAAGGGTCCTAAGAAGCAAGATCACCACGCATCTAGAAACCCATCAGTTACACAACCCAGGGCAACATGGGTTTAGAACAGGTCGCTCCTGTCTGTCTCAACTATTGGACCACTACGACAAGGTCCTAAATGCACTAGAAGACAAAAAGAATGCAGATGTAATATATACAGACTTTGCAAAAGCCTTCGACAAGTGTGACCATGGCGTAAGAGCGCACAAAATGCGTTCTAAAGGAATAACAGGAAAAGTCGGTCGATGGATCTATAATTTCCTCACTAACAGAACACAGAGAGTAGTCGTCAACAGAGTAAAGTCCGAGGCAGCTACGGTGAAAAGCTCTGTTCCACAAGGCACAGTACTCGCTCCCATCTTGTTCCTCATCCTTATATCCGACATAGACAAGGATGTCAGCCACAGCACCGTGTCTTCCTTTGCAGATGACACCCGAATCTGCATGACAGTGTCTTCCATTGCAGACACTGCAAAGCTCCAGGCAGACATCAACCAAATCTTTCAGTGGGCTGCAGAAAACAATATGAAGTTCAACGATGAGAAATTTCAATTACTCAGTTATGGTAAACATGAGGAAATTAAATCTTCATCAGAGTACAAAACAAATTCTGGCCACAAAATAGAGCGAAACACCAACGTCAAAGACCTGGGAGTGATCATGTCGGAGGATCTCACCTTCAAGGACCATAACATTGTATCAATCGCATCTGCTAGAAAAATGACAGGATGGATAATGAGAACCTTCAAAACTAGGGAGGCCAAGCCCATGATGACACTCTTCAGGTCACTTGTTCTATCTAGGCTGGAATATTGCTGCACACTAACAGCACCTTTCAAGGCAGGTGAAATTGCCGACCTAGAAAATGTACAGAGAACTTTCACGGCGCGCATAACGGAGATAAAACACCTCAATTATTGGGAGCGCTTGAGGTTCCTAAACCTGTATTCCCTGGAACGCAGGAGGGAGAGATACATGATTATATACACCTGGAAAATCCTAGAGGGACTAGTACCGAACTTGCACACGAAAATCACTCATTACGAAAGCAAAAGACTTGGCAGACGATGCACCATCCCCCCAATGAAAAGCAGGGGTGTCACTAGCACGTTAAGAGACCATACAATAAGTGTCAGGGGCCCGAGACTGTTCAACTGCCTCCCAGCACACATAAGGGGGATTACCAACAGACCCCTGGCAGTCTTCAAGCTGGCACTGGACAAGCACCTAAAGTCAGTTCCGGATCAGCCGGTTTGCGTGCAGCCAGCAGCAACAGCCTGGTTGATCAGGCTCTGATCCACCAGGAGGCCTGGTCTCAGACCGGGCCGCGGGGGCGTTGACCCCCGGAACTCTCTCCAGGTAAACTCCAGGTAAACTCCTCGGACTTTATACAAGCCGAGGGAGTCCCACAAGGTTGTGTCCTTAGCACTACTCTTTTTCTCTTAGCAATAAATGACCTACTTTCCTTCTTCCTTCGCACATTTGGTCGTCACTTTATATTGATGACTTCGCTATAGCTTACTCGGGCGCTGATTATCACCTGGTAGCAGCCTCCCTTCAGGTTGCGATAGACAGAGTTTCCCATTGGACCACTTCTCATGGCTTTAAATTTTCTAGTAAGAAAACCCGATTCATTACCTTTATTAGACGTCTGCTTATTCCAGATACTTCCTTTGTACTTACACGGTTCACGTATTACAGCATGTGACATGGCCAAGTTTCTGGGCCTTTTCTTTGATCTCCGGCTGACATATAGACCTCACATTTCTTCTTTAAATATATCTTGCCATGGTCGGATAAATCTCCTTAAGGTTCTCACACATCGTTCATGGGGAGCAGATAGTCGCACTCTCTGTTTGCATCCCACCCTAGTCTTGTCCAAACTAGATTATGGTGACCAAGTGTATTCTGCAGCCTCTCCCACAACTCTGCCTAAGTTAGATCCCATTCATCACCAAGGTCTCCGTCTGTGCTTTGGTGCGTTTCGTTCATCCCCTCTATGCAGAAGCGAATGTTCCTTCCCTGACTAATCGTCATGATGCTCATTGTCTTCGTTATTTTGTCCACGCTCATGATCTTCGTGTTCCTTCCACATAAAGGTTAGTATCAGACATTAGTTGGAACCCACTGTTTGATCGACGCCCCAGCCTACTCCTACCGTTTTCTCTTCGCATTCACTCACTTCAATCTTGTCTTCAGTTGCCCCCTTTGTATGTTCATTTAGCATCTGCCCTTTCCCTTCCCCCTTTGGAAGTTCCGACAGTTCATGTGGGGGGGGGGCACTATCGTGCGTCAAAGCTTTCTTACCTAATAATAATAATAATAATACTAATACTAATAATAATAAAAATAATAGTGAAGTGTGGCAGTGTGGGTAAGTTCTGCCCTCACACCCACCCTACACCCACCACCCACCCAACACCCACCACTCACCCTACACCCACCACCCACCCTACACCCACCACCCACATACTGCAAACTTAGTTCGCATAAATACATCTTGCATATTACTGGCACCAGCAAGAGAAAGGTAAAGTGGAAATCAGTTTTCTTCCGTGGCATACAGAGTGTAGTAGGATACAGACAGGATGTCAGCACAGCATATCTGTGGGACATGTAAAAAAATCCTTGGAAGGAAATCCAGAATCACATGCAACTTATGCTTTTCCAAACACCATATCTCTTGTACTAGACTAAATACAGCCTCAAAAAATGACCTCGAACTAGCAAGGTGCTTCTGGTTGTGCAATAAAGATGTAGAACTTTGGACAGGTATCAGAAAGGTACTAAGGAGAGTAATAAATGATAAAAATAATCAAGAAAACAAAGATGACCTCTTGGATAGTCTACCAAAAATATATAAAATATGGGAGCAAGAGATAGTGTGTCAAAAAATGCAGAATGTCCATACCACAACAGATGACTCGAAGCTATCTAGTCACCCACATAGTGCTAAACCATACCCATCCCCCAGTCATAGCACTAATACCCACAGTGCTGGTGCTGACCCAGGCTCAGCCCCCAGCCCCAGTCCTGACTCAGACCCAGCCCCCAGCCTTACTGCCAGCCCAGACTCTACTAGGGACCCTACCACAACCACCACTAAAACCGTAAATATACAACCATCATTGCACAAGACCGAGGCCCACAGTACAGATGTTGGAGAGGAGTCTCCTCCTTCTTCCTCTACTGAGGAAAGTAGATGGAATCCAGGACGGGGTGGCCCTGGCTTGAATACTGAGAATTATAGTGCAGTCCCAGAACCTGCAGAAATTGGCAACACACATCCCAACAATTCTCAACCAAAGGTGAATTTGTGCAAATATTATGCTTGGGGCATCTGTAAGCATGGAATATCAGGGAAAAAAATGGGACATGCAACTTTGAGCATCCCAAAAAATGTAGCGACCTCCTGTCTAAAGGAGTGTGTCGTTCTTCTTCCTGTACTTTTTTTCACCCAAAAATGTGTCACTCCTCGGTCCTCCAGAAGCAGTGTTACAACATCGACTGCCCTGCATACCATCTAAAAGGGACCAGGAGGCACAGACTCCACAAGACAAACAATAGTAGCTACGACAACCCAACTCCAGGTGGTTTTTTAGTGGCAGGAAACGAAAAAAGAAAATGCAAGGAAATAACAAAAATAGTCCACCACCTTGGAGTCTTGTTGGACTGGAGGCGCACCCAGTGGCCACCCATGGCCCTCCAGAATTACAACTACTGATGCCAATAACAAAATCCCCCCAACAAACACAGAATACAACCTCGTTCATATTTGCTAATATACAGGGCCTTAAACCATCCACCAACAACAAAATACGTTTTATCAATGGACTTCTAGAGGAGTCTAATGCAATGTTTGCAGCCTTCACAGAGACTCACACAAAAGATCACTTTGACAGTGAAATATGGATAAGTGGTTACAACCTTTTTAGATGCGACAAAATGAACAGGCAACAAGAGGAGGGTTGGCCTGTATGTTAAAGAGCCCCTCATCCACATGGAGTTGCTGAACACCACAAATGAGGTAGTTGAAGTTCTATCAATAAAGATCGAGAACCAAAACCTAGTCATTGTGGTTGTATATAAGCCACCAGATGCAACCTCACAACAGTTCAAGGAACAGCTACTGAAAATTGATTACTGTCTGGAAAACCTTCCAGCTCCATCCCCAAACATCTTACTGCTTGGTGATTTCAACCTAAGGCATACAAATTGGAAGAATGTAGCAAATAATGTTATAACTGAAACAATCCCCGGAGGTAGCACAGATGAAAGGTCACACACACATGAGCTACTAAGCCTCTGCGAAAAACACAAATTAAGCCAGCAGATAGTGGAGCCAACAAGACTAGAAAACACACTTGACCTTATCTTCACAAATAATGAGGACCGGATAAGAGACACAAGAATATCAAAAACAACTAATTCCGATCACAACCTAATCGAAGTCCAGACGTACATGCATAGGGGTTCTGATCAGCAGAATGCATGTACCTTTGAAGGTGTCTTCACAAAATACAACTTCAACAACAAGAACATCAACTGGGACCAGGTAAACCATGTCCTAAACGAAACATGTTGGGAAGATATCTTAAATGACATGGATCCAAACCAGTGCCTTTAAAGGATCAACTTCCTGGCAGCTGAAGCATGTTCTAGGCATATTCCCCTAAGAAAGAAGAAGAGCAGGAGTAAACTGGAGAGAGAAAGACGCTCCATCTACAGAAGACGACGAAGAGTCACTGAACTCCTCAGGAGTGCTAGAATATTTGATACACGAAAGGAGGCGCTGACCAGGGAAGTGGAAACTATCGAGCTTAAGTTAAATGACTCTTACAGGAACCAGGAGAGACAGGAGGAGCTTAAAGCTATTAGTGAAATTGAAAGAAATTCAAAATATTTCTTTTCATATGCCAAAAACAAGGCAAATACCGCATCTAGTATCGGGCCCTTACTCAGACAGGATGGGACTTACACAGATGACAACAAGGAAATGAGTGAAATATTGAAATCCCAGTACGACTCTGTGTTTAGTGAACCACTAATCAGTCTGAGGATCGACGACCCAAATGATTTCTTCATGAATGAGCCTCAAAACTCCATAAATGTATGCCAGATTTCCAACATTACCCTAACTCCGATAGAATTCGAAAAAGCCATTGACAACATGCCCATGCACTCAGCACCGGGCCCAGACTCGTGGAACTCTGTTTTCATTAAGAACTGCAAGAAACCCCTCTCGCGTGCCCTACCTCATAATTTGTAATATTTTACAATTAAGAATAAAACTAAGTCTGCCCGAAATGCCTAGCCATGCTAAGCGTTCTAGTGGTACACTCCGTAATCACTATTTTACTACATGTAAACCACACAATAACCAAATTTCTGTAAATTCAGCATTGTAATCCTTATAGAGAATAAACTTTGAATTGAATTGAATTGAAGTACACTATGGAGGAGGAGCTTGAACATGGGTGAAATTCCACAGTCACTTAAAACAACGGATATAGCCCCACTCCATAAAGGTGGCAGCAAAGCATTAACTAAGAACTATAGACCAATAGCTCTGACGTCCCACATCATAAAAATCTTTGAAAGAGTGCTAAGAAGCAGGATTGCAAATCACCTGGATTCCCAAAATCTGCACAATCCAGGGCAACATGGGTTCAGGGCAGGTCGCTCCTGCCTCTCACAACTACTGGATCACTATGACATGACCTTAGATGCACTGGAAGAAAGTCAAAATGCAAATGTAATATACACAGACTTTGCAGAAGCATTTAACAAATGCGATCATGGCGTGATAGCCCATAAAATACGTGCTAAAGGAATAACTGGGAAAGTGGGGAGATGGATCTTCATCTTCCTAACAAATCGAACACAAAGAGTAGTGGTCAACAGAGTTAAATCGGAGGCTGCCATAGTGAAGAGCTCTGTTCCATAAGGCACTCGCCCCCATCTTATTCCTCATCCTCATATCAGACATAAACAGAGATATATATCACAGCATGTATCATCCTTTGCGGATGATACTAGGATCTGCATGAGGCTGTCATCTGCTGAGGACGCGGTTAACCTCCAAGAAGATATAAACAAAGTTTTCCAGTGGGCAACGGTAAACAATATGATGTTCAATGAGGACAAATTCCAACTACTCCGTTATGGAAAGCTGGTGGAGATAATAACTAGAACAGAGTATACTACAGACTCTGGCCATACAATAGAGCGGAAAAATAATGTAAGGGACCTGGGAGTAGTAATGTCTGAGGATCTCACTTTCAAGGATCACAACAGTGCCACGATCGCACGTGCAAAGAAAATGATAGGATGGATAATGAGAACGTTCAAAACGAGAGATGCCAAGCCCATGATGATCCCTTTCAAATCAATTATTCTCTCTAGGCTGGAATACTGCCGTACATTAGCACCTCCATACAAAGCAGGTGAAATCGCAGATCTAGAGGGTGTACAGAGATCCTTTACTGCACGTATAAGTTCTGTCAAGCACCTTAACTACTGGGAACGCTTGGAAGCACTTGACTTGTACTCGTTGGAAAGCAGGAGGGAGAGATATATCATAATCTACACTTGGAAAATCCTGGAAGGAATGGTCCCAAATCTACACACAGAAATCACTCCCTACGAAAATAAAAGACTGGGCAGGCGATGCAAAATGCCCCCAATTAAAAGTTGGGGCGCCATTGGTACACTAAGGGAAAACACCATAAGTGTCCGGGGCACAAGACTGTTCAACAGCCTCCCATCAAGCATTAGGGGATTGCCTTCAAGAGAGTGCTGGACAGATACCTAAAGTCAGTGCCGGATCAGCTGGGCTGTGGCTCGTACGTTGGACTGCGTGCGGCCAGCAGTAACAGCCTAGTTGATCAGGCCCTGATCCATCGGGAGGCCTGGTCAAGGACCGGGCCTAGGGGGCGTTGATCCCCGGAATAACCTCCAGGTAACCTCCAGGAAACGCCTGCTACTCGCTCTCTTTTTCTCGAGCATTTCCGGTTACATGCTCATGCCATTGCTGTGTATACAGTTGGTTCTAAAGCTGCTGATGATGTTGGGTTCGCGGTAGTTTTCTCTGATGACGTTGTCCAAGGCCACTTGTTGGACTCAGCTAGTGTTTTTACTGCAGAGTTGTATACCATCCTCACAGCGCTTTTTCGTACCTGGAGTTTACCTGGAGAGAGTTCCGGGGGTCAACGCCCCCGCGGCCCGGTCTGAGACCAGGCCTCCTGGTGGATCAGAGCCTGATCAACCAGGCTGTTGCTGCTGGCTGCACGCAAACCAACATACGAGCCACAGCCCGGCTGATCCGGAACTGACTTTAGGTGCTTGTCCAGTGCCAGCTTGAAGACTGCCAGGGGTCTGTTGGTAATCCCCCTTATGTGTGCTGGGAGGCAGTTGAACTGTCTCGGGCCCCTGACACTTATTGTATGGTCTCTTAACGTGCTAGTGACACCCCTGCTTTTCATTGGGGGGATGGTGCATCGTCTGTTCGTGATTGTTTCAGATTCCCTCAGTGCTTTACAAGTCATTAAGCACTTCGACTCCCCTCATCCATTAGTCCTCCATATTCAACAATGGTTGCTTTGTGTGGCTAGCAAAAATAAAGATATCGTTTTCTACTGGGTCCCTGGTCACATTGGTGTGTAGGGCACTGAGCAGGCAGAAGCTGCTGCGCTGTCGGCGGTGCATGATCTCCCAGTTTCTTACAGGAGTATTCCATTCAGGGACTATTTTCCAGTCATCTCCGTCCATCACCGCTGCCGTTGGCAACAACGGTGGTCGGGCTCACGCCGTAGCAAATTGCGCTCTATTAAACCACTTTTAGGTTTGTGGCCATCCTCCTATCACTATTGCCATTCTCAGGAGACTACGCTCTCCCGACTCTGCATTGGTCATACACGCCTTACCCATGGGTATCTCATGGATAGACACCCTGTTCCTCTCTGTGAGGCTTGTGAGATCCTATTTCGGTTCTTCACTTCCTTGTCGATTGTCCATTTTACCACGAGTTCTCAGGATTTACTCCCAATGACGCCACCGCCCTACGACTCTTACTTTATCTTCTCTACTTGCACATGACCTCACCTTTGACTCCGGTGCACTTTTTGACTTTTTGTCAGCAACTGCCTTATTATACGAACTTTGACACATAATGCTCTGTGCCACTTCCTCTGATCCACTCTCCACCTAGCTGATCATAACCTCAGCACTACATACTGCCCCGCACCACTGTATGACCCTTGTCGGTTTAGTGCTTTCTCTGATAATAAAAATAATAATAATAATAATAATAATAATAATAATAATAATAATAATAATAATAATAATAATAATAATAATAATAATAATAATAATATTAATAATTTACATTAATGAAGAATGGAGAAGCAGGGAAGGCAAAAACACAAAAAGAGGGAGGTCAGGTCCAATTCCTTGAATCAAGAGCCTTCACCAGTGTGGAAACCTGTGTGGTTCTCGTGACTGTGAGATAATCAGAGCTGTCCTGGCTGACAGCAACCACCCAGGGAAGTACTACCGTCCTGCCAGATGACTGTGAAACAAAAACCTGTAACTGTTTTGCATGATGGTAGGATTGCTGGTTTCTTTTTCTGTCTCATAAACACGCTAGATAACAGGGATATCTTGCTACTCCTACTTACACTTTGGTCACACCTCACAGACACGCACATGCATATATATATATATATACATACATCTAGGTTTTTCTCCTTTTTCTAAATAGCTCTTGTTCTTTTTTATTTCTTCTATTGTCCATGGGGAAGTGGAAAAGAATCTTTCCTCCGTAAGCCATGCGTGTCGTATGAGGCGACTAAAATGCCGGGAGCAATGGGCTAGTAACCCCTTCTCCTGTATACATTTACTAAAAAAGAGAAGAAGAAAAACTTTATAAAACTGGGATGCTTAAATGTGCGTGGATGTAGTGCGGATGACAAGAAACAGATGATTGCTGATGTTATGAATGAAAAGAAGTTGGATGTCCTGGCTCTAAGCGAAACAAAGCTGAAGGGGGTAGGAGAGTTTCAGTGGGGGGAAATAAATGGGATTAAATCTGGAGTATCTGAGAGAGTTAGAGCAAAGGAAGGGGTAGCAGTAATGTTAAATGATCAGTTATGGAAGGAGAAAAGAGAATATGAATGTGTAAATTCAAGAATTATGTGGATTAAAGTAAAGGTTGGATGCGAGAAGTGGGTCATAATAAGCGTGTATGCACCTGGAGAAGAGAGGAATGCAGAGGAGAGAGAGAGATTTTGGGAGATGTTAAGTGAATGTATAGGAGCCTTTGAACCAAGTGAGAGAGTAATTGTGGTAGGGGACCTGAATGCTAAAGTAGGAGAAACTTTTAGAGAGGGTGTGGTAGGTAAGTTTGGGGTGCCAGGTGTAAATGATAATGGGAGCCCTTTGATTGAACTTTGTATAGAAAGGGGTTTAGTTATAGGTAATACATATTTTAAGAAAAAGAGGATAAATAAGTATACACGATATGATGTAGGGCGAAATGACAGTAGTTTGTTGGATTATGTATTGGTAGATAAAAGACTGTTGAGTAGACTTCAGGATGTACATGTTTATAGAGGGGCCACAGATATATCAGATCACTTTCTAGTTGTAGCTACACTGAGAGTAAAAGGTAGATGGGATACAAGGAGAATAGAAGCATCAGGGAAGAGAGAGGTGAAGGTTTATAAACTAAAAGAGGAGGCAGTTAGGGTAAGATATAAACAGCTATTGGAGGATAGATGGGCTAATGAGAGCATAGGCAATGGGGTCGAAGAGGTATGGGGTAGGTTTAAAAATGTAGTGTTAGAGTGTTCAGCAGAAGTTTGTGGTTACAGGAAAGTGGGTGCAGGAGGGAAGAGGAGCGATTGGTGGAATGATGATGTAAAGAGAGTAGTAAGGGAGAAAAAGTTAGCATATGAGAAGTTTTTACAAAGTAGAAGTGATGCAAGGAGGGAAGAGTATATGGAGAAAAAGAGAGAGGTTAAGAGAGTGGTGAAGCAATGTAAAAAGAGAGCAAATGAGAGAGTGGGTGAGATGTTATCAACAAATTTTGTTGAAAATAAGAAAAAGTTTTGGAGTGAGATTAACAAGTTAAGAAAGCCTAGAGAACAAATGGATTTGTCAGTTAAAAATAGGAGAGGAGAGTTATTAAATGGAGAGTTAGAGGTATTGGGAAGATGGAGGGAATATTTTGAGGAATTGTTAAATGTTGATGAAGATAGGGAAGCTGTGATTTCGTGTTTACCTGGAGTTATAGGGCAAGGAGGAATAACATCTTGTAGGAGTGAGGAAGAGCCAGTTGTGAGTGTGGGGGAAGTTCGTGAGGCAGTAGGTAAAATGAAAGGGGGTAAGGCAGCCGGGATTGATGGGATAAAGATAGAAATGTTAAAAGCTGGTGGGGATATAGTTTTGGAGTGGTTGGTGCAATTATTTAATAAATGTATGGAAGAGGGTAAGGTACCTAGGGATTGGCAGAGAGCATGCATAGTTCCTTTGTATAAAGGCAAAGGGGATAAAAGAGAGTGCAAAAATTATAGGGGGATAAGTCTGTTGAGTGTACCTGGTAAAGTGTATGGTAGAGTTATAATTGAAAGAATTAAGAGTAAGACGGAGAATAGGATAGCAGATGAACAAGGAGGCTTTACGAAAGGTAGGGGGTGTGTGGACCAGGTGTTTACAGTGAAACATATAAGTGAACAGTATTTAGATAAGGCTAAAGAGGTCTTTGTGGCATTTATGGATTTGGAAAAGGCGTATGACAGGGTGGATAGGGGGGCAATGTGGCAGATGTTGCAAGTGTATGGTGTAGGAGGTAGGTTACTGAAAGCAGTGAAGAGTTTTTACGAGGATAGTGAGGCTCAAGTTAGAGTATGTAGGAAAGAGGGAAATTTTTTCCCAGTAAAAGTAGGCCTTAGACAAGGATGTGTGATGTCACCGTGGTTGTTTAATATATTTATAGATGGAGTTGTAAGAGAAGTAAATGCGAGGGTCTTGGCAAGAGGCGTGGAGTTAAAAGATAAAGAATCACACACAAAGTGGGAGTTGTCACAGCTGCTCTTTGCTGATGACACTGTGCTCTTGGGAGATTCTGAAGAGAAGCTGCAGAGATTGGTGGATGAATTTGGTAGGGTGTGCAAAAGAAGAAAATTAAAGGTGAATACAGGAAAGAGTAAGGTTATGAGGATAACAAAAAGATTAGGTGATGAAAGATTGAATATCAGATTGGAGGGAGAGAGTATGGAGGAGGTGAACGTATTCAGATATTTGGGAGTGGACGTGTCAGCGGATGGGTCTATGAAAGATGAGGTGAATCATAGAATTGATGAGGGAAAAAGTGGTGCACTTAGGAGTCTGTGGAGACAAAGAACTTTGTCCTTGGAGGCAAAGAGGGGAATGTATGAGAGTATAGTTTTACCAACGCTCTTATATGGGTGTGAAGCGTGGGTGATGAATGTTGCAGCGAGGAGAAGGCTGGAGGCAGTGGAGATGTCATGTCTGAGGGCAATGTGTGGTGTGAATATAATGCAGAGAATTCGTAGTTTGGAAGTTAGGAGGAGGTGCGGGATTACCAAAACTGTTGTCCAGAGGGCTGAGGAAGGGTTGTTGAGGTGGTTCGGACATGTAGAGAGAATGGAGCGAAACAGAATGACTTCAAGAGTGTATCAGTCTGTAGTGGAAGGAAGGCGGGGTAGGGGTCGGCCTAGGAAGGGTTGGAGGGAGGGGGTAAAGGAGGTTTTGTGTGCGAGGGGCTTGGACTTTCAGCAGGCATGCGTGAGCGTGTTTGATAGGAGTGAATGGAGACAAATGGTTTTTAATACTTGATGTGCTGTTGGAGTGTGAGCAAAGTAACATTTATGAAGGGATTCAGGGAAACCGGCAGGCCGGACTTGAGTCCTGGAGATGGGAAGTACAGTGCCTGCACTCTGAAGGAGGGGTGTTAATGTTGCAGTTTAAAAGCTGTAGTGTAAAGCACCCTTCTGGCAAGACAGTGATGGAGTGAATGATGGTGAAAGTTTTTCTTTTTCGGGCCACCCTGCCTTGGTGGGAATCGGCCAGTGTGATAATAAAAAAAAATAAAAATTCTTCCATCAGAACTCTCCCATATTCCCCTCTCTCTAGTAACTAAAGAGAAAGAGGAGGACCGGTAGAGTCTCGCCTCCCACGCACAAAAAGACAGACTTACGATGTGATGGAGGCTGTTCTTAGTAGTCTGAGTTTCTTGATATCTTCTTCAAACTAACATGAACCTTATTAATTCCCATGCAAGAGGAGAATGTTACCTGCAAAATAATATTTTTGGCCGCCACTAAGCTGCCAGTTGTTTAGCAACTTTTGTAGGATATGTAAAACGTAGAGTAAGAAGTACATCAAATATAAACTAATAAGCCACACATCAGAAAAAGAAGCTCCTCTCTCCTATGAGCTAGTTATTTGTGTATAATTACATCAACTACTGAGATACTGAGCAGGATGCTACTATATCCTACTCTATTTTAAGGTTTGAGTCAACAACTAACATGCACAGTCATGAATAAAAGAGTATTTCACTTCATTAACGTCTATTGGCCACCTAAGTTTGTGTCAAAAACCAACCATACTTATAATAATAATACAATATCTTTATTTCTACAAGTACATTCATCAGCAAATTTGCTTATGTCACTAATATTCTCTCATCTATGTTTATACAAATTGTGAAGAACAAAGGGCCCAACACTGACCCCTCTGGAACACCATTCCTGATGAGCCCCCATTCTGATTTCTCCCCATTTATGCAAACTCTCTGCTGCTTATCTGTCAACCATGCCTCTTCCCAGGAAAAAAATTCTCCTATTCCATGTGCCTTATTTTTTCCCAATAGCCTCTGATGTGGAAGTCTATCAGAAGCCTTACTGAAGTCCATATACACAATATCATATTCATTACCTTGATCTACCTTCTCATTACCCTGGTGAAAAAGTTAGTAAATTCGGAGAGCAGGAACACCCCTTTGTAAAACCGTGCTGAGATTCATTAATCACTTTATGCCTTTCAAGAAGGTTACGAATTTCCTCGGCAATTATTGATTCCATAAATTTTCCCACTATGGAGGTAAAGCTCTTTGGTCTATAGTTCGAAGCTAAGGACCTGTCTCCTGCTTTGTAAATAGGTATTACATTTGCCATTTTCCACCTGTCTGGCACTATGCTAGTTTGTAGTGATATCTTGAAAAGACTAGCAAAAGGTTTGATAAGCTCCTGCTTTCATTCCTTTAAAACCCTTACAAACAAAGGCCTGAGGATTTGCTCGATTTTAATTTCTCCATAAACCATACCCCCGGCCGGGATTGAACCCGCGGTCATAGAGTCTCAAAACTCCAGCCCGTCGCGCTAACCACTAGACCAGCTAGCCACAATAAGATTCATCCAACTAGGTATATTTCTACACCATAGGAAGGTTAGCACAGGCACCTCTGTGACCACAAATGCAAGTTTTTACAGACGAATCTCCAGCTAGCGTGGCCGTGACGAACTCTAGCTCAAGTCCCTTCACTGCCGTCAACATGACTTAAGAAATCGTGTCATTACGATTTCTTAAGTCGTTTAATTTCTCTATTTGTCTGAGGACCATATCAGTAGTTACCCTCATTGCACATAGTTTATTATCGTCCTGGCCTACATAATTTATAATTTCTGGTATTTTGCTAGTATCTTCCTGCGTAAAAAGTAAGAGGAAATAAGAGTTAAAAATTTTACACATTACTATATTGCTGCCAGTGATCTTATTATTGAGATAAACTTTTTGGGTTAGTCTTCGAATCCCTTGCCACTTTATCCTCATAATCTCTTACAGCTTTTCCTTTTCCCTTTTATATGTCTCTTTTTAATCGAATATATTCATTTGTTAACTGCCCATCCCCTCTTTTAATACGCCAATATATGCCTCTCTTATGACCAGTGAGATGCTTTAATCTATTGTTTATCTATTTGGGATCATTTTTGGTTGATCTAAATCCCTTCTTGAAACGTCATATTCGCAACCAACACCTCCCACCTGACCCATAGTCAGGTCATTCCAATTTAGCCCACCCAGGTAATTTCTCAGTCCCATGAAATTGGCCAAGTGGAAGTCTGGGACAGAGACTTGATTGCAGTTATCTGGGTAATTCCATGATATATTGAAACTAAGTGATTTGTGATCACTTTCCCCAAGCTCATCATTAACCTCAAGATTATTAATTGTTGATTTGTTGTTGGCAAGAACCAAGTCAAGCAGATTGTTTCCTCTAGTTGGTTCTGTCACAAACTGTTTTAAAAAGCAATCCTGAATGGTATCAAGAAAGTCAGTAGACTCAAGATTTCCTGTTATATTCTTCCAATCAATTTGTCTAAAGTTAAAATCTCCCATTAACAAGACATTTTCATATCTACACACCTTATGAATTTCGTCCCATAGCAGCTTACTGCACTCCCCATCAATATCTGGGGGCATATAACTCACACCCAAAATTAATTTGTCACTACCTTCGAGAAACTGTAGCCAAACAGATTCTGTGACCGATGCTTCTAATTTTATGTTTTGTCTACCAAAACAATGTAAATTATCTCTGACATACATCGCCACTCTACCACCCTTCCTGTTGACCCTGTCAGTGTGAAATAGTTTATATCCACATAAGCTATTCCTCTGTCTTTCAGGTTGAACCAGGTCTCCGTTATAGCAATAATATCTATATTACCCACATATGCAAGTAATCTTAGCTCATCTATCTTATTTTTTAGACTCCTACTCTTAGTATAATAAACCTTAAGGGAGCTAGTCACCCTCTCCCCTCTACTGTCTTTCTTTGTTGATCAGTTGCTTTGCTTTTACTATCAACTTTATTTTGAAAATGGTCTATTAAACATATCCCTGAGGTATCATGGTAATATCTGCTGTTTTCAACCATTGTACTGCTGCTTCATTGTGCCTTACACACACCCATGCCTCTATTATCTGTCAGTTTAAAGTCTCAGACAAATCAGCAATGGCTTCCCTCAATCGAGTTCGATAATGCAATGACTCCAGCCCCTGAGTGATGTACCCTATCCTTTGCATACATGTCACGTTTTCCGTAAAATTTGTCCCAGTTATCAACGACTGGGATTGCAAGTTCCTTGCAGTATCTGTCAAGGCAACAATTTACTCCAATGACTCAAGAAATCGTAATGACACGATTGCAAACAAACCATACCAGCTCCTGGGAAGCACTTTCTGTCTAAGGGGGCGAAGCACTTTCTGTCTAAGGGGGCATGATCACCTTTCATGACCACTTACTTCAGCATTTAGGGCAAATTAGGTCAGTTTTGTCCCGAAATGCGACCCAGAGCAGTCCACTAAAACCCAGGTACCCATTCTACTTATGTGTGAACACAGTCAACCAGTGTAAGGAAACACGCCAAATGTTTAAGGTGTTCATTTATCGTCGCTTGAAGTATGAACGGACTGGATGTAGCACCAAATAATACGCTCCTAAAGCGAAAGGTTTTCAGAGGGCTAAGTGGGTCAATAGGATTCTCAGGCCATAAGAAGCGGGTACAATCCCGGTCAGCCTCTTGTAAACCCACTCTTAGGAAAGCTTTACTTATGTCAGCCGTAAAGGCATAATTCTTCATCCTGAAATTTAATAAGATATCTCCTAAGTTTTCCGTCAACGACGGACCTGTCATCAGTCATTTAAACTAGGTACATTTTTGTTACTCCTGGCACTACAGTTAAACACAATTCTCAGAGGAGTGGTCTTAGAATCCTTCTTCACTCCGTGATGTGGCAAATAGTGACCATAAATTTTGGCTTGCTCAGGAGGTACCTCTTCTATAAATTTATTAATTAATTGCTCAGTAATTATATCATTATAGGCAGTTAACAATTCTGGTGTCTTACTCAGTTCGCGGAGCTGAGCCTTTAATTGTCCATATGCCATTGTGTAATTAGTGGGCAATTCTGGGTGGTTCAGTCTCCACGGAAGTCGTACCCAGTATTGTCCAGATTCAAATTTTACATCTCTCATGTATTGTTCCTGAGTAAAAGAATCGTCTGGACTTTCTTCATTTACATTTATTCCAATGTTGTCTAATTCCCACAATTTATGGACTGGCTCAACACCATCCTTTATGGAAGAATTATACTGGGGTACGATTTCATGAGTAAGACACACAGTTATGGCATTTATAGTTTCCTCTAGTCATGAATTATTATTACGAGGAATCCTACCATACATTACATGGCCTCCTGCAGTCTTCAAAAGGGTGACACCACATTTCTTTACCATACCCTTTGCAAAGGAGGCATAATAGTCACTACCTATCAAAATATTTATTGGGCCTACAGATTCATCATTTACACCAGAAGGTGCTAAATTTACATTATGTGAAAGTCTTTCTGTAGCTTTACTAAGCCCTACTGTAGATATTTTCTCCGGAAGTCTATCTACAATTACTGCATTAACACGTTTTTTCTCATTGCCCAACCTGACAGTTACATAAACAGTGTCATACAATTGAGCCCTTTTATCTGAGAGAAAACCAGATAATTTTAGAGTTGTAGGAACGCCCATTTGTACTTTCACCCCATTAAGACATTTACGTTTAATGAAAGTACGTTGGGATCCCTGGTCCAATAATGCAGGTACATTTTTTGATTTATGCCTTTTATCATCAATTTTTACCTGTAACACAGGTAAGGCTACTTCAGCAAAACCATCATTATTAACATTAGCAGCAATTTTTACATTAGCCACTGTTGTGTCAGGATTGTCAACATTATCATTATTATCAACATTATCATATAGATCCTTACACATGACTATATGGTGTCTTCCTTTGTGACATTGATAACAGTTGTTTAATTTGGCATGACAATCCTTTACCTTGTGATTACCTAAACACCTGATACATCTGTCAAGTTCCTCCAATCTTTTAACTTTATCATTCCATGAATTGTATGCATTGCAAATCTTAGAAAAATGAGTAACCTTGCAGAAAAGACAATCTCTCTTTTCTTTGACTGGTTTCTTATTAACTGGGCTACTCTTAGGAGGGTACTTATTCTTCTTACCTTGTGGAGAATCATTATTTCTGATTCCTGTTACTTGATATGTACCTATGCAACTCTTATTAGTAGAATAATTTTGATTATTAACATTGGGATAATTTTTCCCCTTGTGAAACTTGACAGATACCTCAGAGTTATTTTGTGTTGCATCTTTAAAATGAGTTGGTTGGCTGGTCTGCAACTGAACAATTAATTCTTGTAGACCTAGTCTTATTTCCTGCAGACTAAAGTAACCTTTGTGATACTTGTTCAAGACTCATTCAAGTGTTTTACAGCTTAATTTATTGTGTACAATGGCACTCAGTAACCAGTCTGATTCCTTCTCTCCAGTTTAACTCTAAACTGCTGTAAACCTTTGTAAGTGTGATCTGGATTTTTTAAATTAACAATGATAGTCACTAGATCCAACCTACTTTGTTCTATATTACCATAAGTGACCTTCAACAAGTCAACTGCTTCTTTGTAAGAGTCATCTACATTGGGAAAGGCTTGTATGAGCATGTGAGCATCTCCTCTTATCTCCCCTTTGAGGTAAAATGATTTAGTTACACATGCTAGGTCACTCCTGTCATGCACAGCTGCTTTAACAATAGACCAAAACTCCTCCCAATTTTCTCCAGGATTAAATACAGGTAAACATAATTCTGGGAGTTTTGGCAAAGACATCTTATTTGTTGGAATAGATTGTTTAACTGCCTGGTTTATACTTTTTAATTTCTTCTCAGCCTGACTTTTACAAGAAAGATTTTTTTCTTCTAATTCATAATACTGATTAATCATAAGATCCATTTCGGTCTCGTCTGTGCAATTTACTAACAAATCTCCTTCATATTTTTTATAATATAATTTGTATGAATCATATCTATTCCCTAAAGCATCTAAATACAATTTTAAATCATCAGTATTCACAGTTTCTTGATTCATTAATTCCAAACATCTATTGTATGCCTTGGTTACATGACCTTTTCTACCCTGCAATGATGATGTTTTTTGCTCTTAATTCCATTTGTTTGTCATCTACATTAATTTCCTCATTTTCACCCATGATGCAATGTATTAAATTCAACTTAATTAATAACACTGATTATGTACTTATTTATACACTTTATAAAGGTAAATATTACAACTTATGTTTGAATAAATCCTAGCTCCTTGAGCTTAGCAATTACACGTAGGAAAATTATAATATAGACTTTAAATATACATTAATAATTTTAGCTACACTTGAGCTTAGCAATTACACATGTAAGGAAATTATAATATAAATTTTAAATGCACTAACGTGAATCCTAGCTACACCTGATCTTAGCAATTTAGTATTGTAATAATTATAATCCACTACACATTAAGTAAATTTGTGGACCTAACATCCACATGTCATTTCACATATAATTAAAAAGTAATTAACTCACTAATTAATGACCATTAATTACATCCAGTTCGATCAGGGACCAACAGGCAACTAATTGTGGAAAATTAAATTTACCTGGATGAATCTTATTAGATGCATACCAGTAAATGGTAACAAAGATAATTATTATTTATCAAAGTTACATAGACAAGTAGGAATTTTGGGACACCTAGGTCACAAAAAGTGTCCCCCTACTACTGTCATATCCACAAGTCACTCTTGACCTACATTATTTTCAAATGAAATATACATTACCAGGAATTATGGTAAACATTAATATAAACATGTGGACTGTATATTAAAATTAATAAATGATTACATATACACATTTATGTAACAGAAGGAGAATTTATAATCATAAGGCTCACCAATTAGTCTGGAGATTATGGTGTGTCATGCTAAAACCCCCTGCCTAAATTTATGAAGAAAATACTGGCCAGAATTTCAACATAAATAGACATCACCTGGGTTAATTTTATCCTGTTTCCATCTAATTACGGAGTCCTGTCCAGTCGCCTGATTCTCACGTTATGCAGGACTGCAATTCCAACAATTTCGGATCCTATTTGGGAAGTTTCAAGCACAATTTAACTTCCAGAGTGACGAAATTTATGTACATTTCATTAGCGTGTCTGTACCACATTCAAAACAATGATGTCTCTCCCCCAGCGACGCTCACGCATCGCTGGTTCTTTATTTATTTACAAATTAATTTTTATTACCTACAATATAGGCCATCAATTTACATATACAATACACTGTATTTTCGAAAATATACAGTATTTTCAACAATGACATTGACTTACCTAATTTTAATACAAATGACCCATTGCCATATATTGATGATTATAATTGTTTTATGAAAACAGGTCTTCACTTTATTTTTGTCAATGCAAGATCACTTTTTCCAAAATTGGCTGAGATTAGGATTCTAGCTAACAGAACTAGGGCAGCAGTTATATCCTTCTCTGACTCCTGGTTGGATGATACGGTGACTGACTACGAGGTCAAAATAGAAGGTTACAACATAAAACGCTTAGATAGGGACAGAAAAGGTAGTGGGGTATGTGCCAACATAAGAAATAACTTAACTTACAACCCAAGACATAATTTAAATAACAATAAACTGGAGATTCTATGGTTTGAAGTGGTGCTTCCCAAGACCAAATCCACCTTAGTAGGAACTAGTTACCGCCCTCCCACCCAGGACCAGATCTTAGAAGACTTTTCCAGAGTCTTGTCCGGACTTGAAAACAATTGTGAGACCGTAACACTGGGAGACTTCAGTATGTTTTCATCAGCAAAATAACGGGATACACAAAAGTTATAAGCAAATTCTAGGTTTAAATAGTTACACTCAACTAATTAATACACCAACACGGATCACACAGTTCTCAGCCACCCTAATTGACCACATACTTTGTAACCGCGCTGAGAACATTAGTCAGTGAGACGTCATTACAACAGGTCTTAGTGATCATTTCATCATTTACTGTACCAGGAAATTCACTAGGGATAGGATAGGCCTACACAGGACAATAAAAATGAGGTCAACTAGAAACTACAGTAAAGAAACACTGGTAAATAGGCTACACAATTATGACTGGACAGAGATAACAAGTTGCACGGACGTAAATGATGCCTGGGAAAAATTCTTGATAATATTGCATCAGTTAAAGAGGTTAGAATTAAACGAAGAATGATTACTGAGATATTAGGTAATATGAAATTCAGAGACCAGCTGCTAAAAAGTTTTAAAACAAACAGACAGGATATTGTAGCACTAAATGAATTTCAAAGGTGAGGAACAGAGTACAGAGACTTATAAAAGGAGCAAAGGCAAAGCACTGTTGCTCAGAAATTGAAGAGTATAAGCATAACCCCAGAAAGCTCTGGCAACAACTAAAATAGTTCTGGTATAGCCATAAACCAGTAGATAGGTCTAACATAGTACTCACTATTGATAACGAGGTATGCCACGAAAATCCTAAAGTGGCAAATTGCCTTAATTCCTACTACACATCTGTCGCATCAACACTAGTAAGTAAACTACAAGGTGCATCAAATACCTTTAATCTGATAAGTTTCAAACATACTATACCAATAAAGGGGTAACTCCAAACAGTTGTCAACTAGTAAGTGTATCTCATGACTTTATTCAAAAAGAACTAGGCAGGTTAAACCCAACTAAGAGCACTGGCCCGGATAACATCCTATCTAAGTTCCTAAAAGATGGTGCTTCTGAACTGTCAATCCCTATTGCTCACATAAGAAATCTATCAATCACCACTAATACCGTACTGGAGGGGTTCAAGGAGGCCAGAGTTGCTCCTATCTTCAAGAAAAATAGTAGGTCTGATGTAAGCAACTATAAGCCTGTTAGTATACTCAGTATAATATCCAAAATTCTAGAGAGGGAGGTGTACTGTCAGGTAGTTAAGTACCTTAATGACAACAACATTCTCCATAGCTATCAATCAGGCTAGAGATGATCTTACTCAACCGACACCTCCCTAATTAATCTGATGGATTACCTGAGAACTGAAATATCAATGGAGAACCTCATAGGTATGGTAACCTTAGACCTGCAAAAGGCTTTCAATACTGTCATCCACAATATATTATGTAAGAAACTTCAAGCTATCGGTATAGGTTCTGTAGACTGGTTTAAGTCCTACCTTAGCAACAGGAGACAAATTGTCAAAATCAACAAAACGGAATCAGAACCCCTGCCAGTAGCATGTGGAGTTCCCCAAGGTAGTATTCTGGGTCCCTTATTATTCTTATGTTATGTCAATGACATGCCTATCAGTGTCAAGTGCAAACTCCTACTGCATGCAGATGATAGTGCTCTGTTAGTGTCAGGTAAAGACCCACAAGATATAGCTAATGGATTAACAATGGAACTGGAGTTCTGCAGCAAATGGTTAGTAGATAACAAACTATCGTTACACCTCTGGAAAACTGAAGCCATTCTCTTTTGCATGAAACATAAACTGAGAAGGGTAAATAATTTTAATGTCCAGTGTAATGGGGAGCCCATCACTTCAGATATCTGGGAATCTCCTTTGACCAATGCACGTCAGGAGAACTGATGGGGAACAGTGTACTAAAGAAAGCGAATGCCAGACTGAAATCCTCTATAGACAAGCACAGTGTCTACCTACTGAGGCTCGCAGGACCCTATGTCTAGCCTCTATACAATGTCATATGGACTACGCTTGCTCTTCATGGTACTCTGCCTTCCAAAAAAAAAAAAAAAAAAAAAAAAAACTGAAGGATAGACTGCAAATCACCCAAAACAAAATGGTAAGATTCATCCTGGATCTGGGACCAAGAGAACATGTAGGCCAGGATGAATTACAACAATTGGATATGCTGAATGTTGAAGACAGAGTAAAACAACTGAAGCTAAATCAAGTTTACAAAATTGCTCACAGTGTCCAGAATATCTTGCTGCCAATTATGTCAAGGTTGGGAACCAAAGCAATTTTAGTACTAGGGGGAGAGAGCACAACAAATCACTTGTCTTTGACGAATTATTTTCTGGGGCTTCAAAGGAATGCAAGGGGAAACTAAGCAAACCATTAAAAAGTATTTTCAACAGATTGCTGCAAACGGGTACTGTACTGGATAAGTGAAAAATGGAAAACGTTATACCTATTTGCAAAACAGGAGAAACGCCTTTAGCTTCAAATCATAGAACCATCAGCTTAACTCGGTTGTGGGGAAATTGATGGAATCATTAATTACAAAGGCAGACCAACACCATAATGAAAGATATAAATTGACCAATGAGTCTTAGCTCGTTTTTTTTTCTTTGGGGGGATATTATTGCTTTACAATAATAGATCATGAAAATTAATATGATGTATTGAAGATGGACTTTAGTAAGGCCTTTCATATTATTTTATAAATGATACTTGAAGAAAGTAAAGGCATGCAGAATAGGAAGAGAAATCTCCCCATAAATGGAGAGATTTCAGAATGGGGGATGTGTTTCTAGTGGTGTTGCGCAGGACTCAGTACTGGACCCCATGTTTTTCACAAGATGCTTCAACTATTTAGATTAGGGATTAAATTTCGATTGTATGACGCTTAGTTATGTTTCTTAAATAGGCCGTTTATTGTGCACAACCTTAAACAACAATGTTGCACAAAATCACAGAATTGCTCATTATACCATGGAGTCTCATGATCCTCCGGTGACGTCATGAAGTCTCATGATCCTCCGGTGACGTTCGACCAGTGTCTGCGCATCGAAAATCATGTTACGTTCGTCGTGAATGGTGCCATATTACATAACCCGGTTATGTGCTATTATATCGTATGTTTACAGGTACACAAGGTTAAGTGGTTGTAATCAGTGATGGAAACATAATCAATATATATAAATGGGGAAGTGGAAAAGAATCTTTCCTCCGTAAGCCATGCGTGTCGTATGAGGCGACTAAAATGCCGGGAGCAATGGGCTAGTAACCCCTTCTCCTGTAGACATTTACTAAAAAAGAGAAGAAGAAAATCTTTATAAAACTGGGACGCTTAAATGTGCGTGGATGTAGTGCGGATGACAAGAAACAGATGATTGCTGATCTTATGAATGAAAAGAAGTTGGATGTCCTGGCCCTAAGCGAAACAAAGCTGAAGGGGGTAGGGGAGTTTCGGTGGGGGGAAATAAATGGGATTAAATCTTGAGTATCTGAGAGAGTTAGAGCAAAGGAAGGGATAGCAGTAACGTTGAATAATCAGTTATGGAAGGAGAAAAGAGAATATGAATGTGTAAATTCAAGTATTATGTGGATTAAAGTAAAGGTTGGATGCGAGAAGTGGGTCATAATAAGCGTGTATGCATCTGGAGAAGAGAGGAATGCAGAGGAGAGAGAGAGATTTTGGGAGATGTTAAGTGAATGTATAGGAGCCTTTGAACCAAGTGAGAGAGTAATTGTGGTAGGGGACCTGAATGCTAAAGTAGGAGAAACTTTTAGAGAGGGTGTGGTAGGTAAGTTTGGGGTGCCAGGTGTAAATGATAATGGGAGCCCTTTGATTGAACTTTGTATAGAAAGGGGTTTAGTTATAGGTAATACATATTTTAAGAAAAAGAGGATAAATAAGTATACAAGATATGATGTAGGGCGAAATGACAGTAGTTTGTTGGATTATGTATTGGTAGACAAAAGACTGTTGAGTAGACTTCAGGATGTACATGTTTATAGAGGGGCCACAGATATATCAGATCACTTTCTAGTTGTAGCTACACTGAGAGTAAAAGGTAGATGGGATACAAGGAGAATAGAAGCATCAGGGAAGAGAGAGGTGAAGGTTTATAAACTAAAAGAGGAGGCAGTTAGGGTAAGATATAAACAGCTATTGGAGGATAGATGGGCTAATGAGAACATAGGCAATGGGATCGAAGAGGTATGGGGTAGGTTTAAAAATGTAGTGTTAGAGTGTTCAGCAGAAGTTTGTGGTTACAGGAAAGTGGGTGCGGGAGGGAAGAGGAGCGATTGGTGGAATGATGATGTGAAGAGAGTAGTAAGGGAGAAAAAGTTAGCATATGAGAAGTTTTTACAAAGTAGAAGTGATGCAAGGAGGGAAGAGTATATGGAGAAAAAGAGAGAGGTTAAGAGAGTGGTGAAGCAATGTAAAAAGAGAGCAAATGAGAGAGTGGGTGAGATGTTATCAACAAATTTTGTTGAAAATAAGAAAAAGTTTTGGAGTGAGATTAACAAGTTAAGAAAGCCTAGAGAACAAATGGATTTGTCAGGTGGATTTGTCAGTTAAAAATAGGAGAGGAGAGTTATTAAATGGAGAGTTAGAGGTATTGGGAAGATGGAGGGAATATTTTGAGGAATTGTTAAATGTTGATGAAGATAGAGAACCTGTGGTTTCGTGTATAGGGCAAGGAGGAACAACATCTTGTAGGAGTGAGGAAGAGCCAGTTGTGAGTGTGGGGGAAGTTCGTGAGGCAGTAGGTAAAATGAAAAGGGGTAAGGCAGCCGGGATTGATGGGATAAAGATAGAAATGTTAAAAGCAGGTGGGGATATAGTTTTGGAGTGGTTGGTGCAATTATTTAATAAATGTATGGAAGAGGGTAAGGTACCAAGGGATTGGCAGAGAGCATGCATAGTTCCTCTGTATAAAGGCAAAGGGGATAAAAGGGAGTGCAAAAATTATAGGGGGATAAGTCTCTTGAGTATACCTGGCAAAGTGTATGGTAGAGTTATTATTGAAAGAATTTAGAGTAAGACGGAGAATAGGATAGCAGATGAACAAGGAGGCTTTAGGAAAGGTACGGGGTGTGTGGACCAGGTGTTTACAGTGAAACATATAAGTGAACAGCATTTAGATAAGGCTAAAGAGGCCTTTGTGGCATTTATGGATTTGGAAAAGGCGTATGACAGGGTGGATAGGGGGGCAATGTGGCAGATGTTGCAGGTGTATGGTGTAGGAGGTAGGTTACTGAAAGCAGTGAAGAGTTTTTACGAGGATAGTGAGGCTCAAGTTAGAGTATGTAGGAAAGAGAGAAATTATTTCCCAGTAAAAGTAGGCCTTAGACAAGGATGTGTGATGTCACTGTGGTTGTTTAATATATTTATAGATGGGGTTGTAAGAGAAGTAAATGCGAGGGTCTTGGCAAGAGGCGTGGAGTTAAAAGATAAAGAATCACACATAAAGTGGGAGTTGTCACAGTTGCTCTTTGCTGATGACACTGTGCTCTTGGGAGATTCTGAAGAGAAGTTGCAGAGAGTGGTGGATGAATTTGGTAGGGTGTGCAAAAGAAGAAAATTGAAAGTGAATACAGGAAAGAGTAAAGTTATGAGGATAACGAAAAGATTAGGTGATGAAAGAATGGATATCAGATTGGAGGGAGAGTATGGAGGAGGTGAATGTATTCAGATATTTGGGAGTGGACGTGTCAGCGGATGGGTCTATGAAAGATGAGGTGAATCATAGTATTGATGAGGGGAAAAGGGTGAATGGTGAACTTAGGAGTCTGTGGAGACAAAGAACTTTGTCCTTGGAGGCAAAGAGGGGAATGTATGAGAGTATAGTTTTACCAACGCTCTTATATGGGTGTGAAGCATGGGTGATGAATGTTGCAGCGAGGAGAAGGCTGGAGGCAGTGGAGATGTCATGTCTGAGGGCAATGTGTGGTGTGAATATAATGCAGAGAATTCGTTGTTTGGAAGTTAGGAGGAGGTGCAGGATTACCAAAACTGTTGTCCAGATGGCTGAGGAAGGGTTGTTGAGGTGGTTCGGACATGTGGAGAGAATGGAGCGAAACAGAATAACTTCAAGAGTGTATCAGTCTGTAGTGGAAGGAAGGAGGGGTAGGGGTCGACCTAGGAAAGGTTGGAGGGGGAGGGGGGTAAAGGAGGTTTTGTGTGCGAGAGGCTTGGACTTCCAGCAGGCATGCGTGAGCGTGTTTGATAGGAGTGAATGGAGACAAATGGTTTTTAATACTTGACGTGCTGTTGGAGTGTGAGCAAAGTAACATTTATGAAGGGGTTCAGGGAAACCGGCAGGCCGGACATGAGTCCTGGAGATGGGAAGTACAGTGCCTGCACTCTGAAGGAGGGGTGTTAATGTTGCAGTTTAAAAACTGTAGTGTAAAGCACCCTTCTGGCAAGACAGTGATGGAGTGAATGATTTTGAAAGTTTTTCTTTTTCGGGCCACCCTGCCTTGGTGGGAATCGGCCAGTGTGATAATAAAAAAAATAATATATATATATATATATATATATACATATATATATATATATATATATATATATGCAAGGAATTCGCGAGAGCATGCGAAATATACACAAACACTGATCTCTGGCTGAAGGAGACTCGAACCTACGAACCTTAGGACAAGGTACGCAGTGCTAAGATAAGATAAGATTTCGTTCGGATTTTTAACCCCGGAGGGTTAGCCACCCAGGATAACCCAAGAAAGTCAGTGCGTCATCGAGGACTGTCTAACTTATTTCCATTGGGGTCCTTAATCTTGTCCCCCAGGATGCGACCCACACCAGTCGACTAACACCCAGGTACCTATTTGCTGCTAGGTGAACAGGACAACAGGTGTAAGGAAACGTGTCGAAATGTTTCCACCCGCCGGGAATCGAACCCGGGCCCTCCGTGTGTGAAGCGGGAGCTTTAGCCACCAGGCCACCGGGCCCTTCACCAGGCCACCGGGCCCTTTACCAATCTACCCACACTGGACCAATACCTTGGCGTGTAGCATGCGCTACACGTTTGATCCAAGGCAGCCAGCTTTCAGGGAGAAGGCTTACAGCTTTTCATCTCATCCCCTGCATGCATCAGCCTTACTAGAGATTTGAACAATGCAAGGAATTCGCGAGAGCATGCGAAATATACACAAACACTGATCTCTGGCTGAAGGAGACTCGAACCTACGAACCTTAGGACAAGGTACGCAGTGCTTTACCAATCTACCCACACTGGACCAATACCTTGGCGTGTAGCATGCGCTACACGTTTGATCCAAGGCAGCCAGCTTTCAGGGAGAAGGCTTACAGCTTTTCATCTCATCCCCTGCATGCATCAGCCTTACTAGAGATTTGAACAATGCAAGGAATTCGCGAGAGCATGCGAAATATACACAAACACTGATCTCTGGCTGAAGGAGACTCGAACCTACGAACCTTAGGACAAGGTACGCAGTGCTTTACCAATCTACCCACACTGGACCAATACCTTGGCGTGTAGCATGCGCTACACGTTTGATCCAAGGCAGCCAGCTTTCAGGGAGAAGGCTTACAGCTTTTCATCTCATCCCCTGCATGCATCAGCCTTACTAGAGATTTGAACAATGCAAGGAATTCGCGAGAGCATGCGAAATATACACAAACACTGATCTCTGGCTGAAGGAGACTCGAACCTACGAACCTTAGGACAAGGTACGCAGTGCTTTACCAATCTACCCACACTGGACCAATACCTTGGCGTGTAGCATGCGCTACACGTTTGATCCAAGGCAGCCAGCTTTCAGGGAGAAGGCTTACAGCTTTTCATCTCATCCCCTGCATGCATCAGCCTTACTAGAGATTTGAACAATGCAAGGAATTCGCGAGAGCATGCGAAATATACACAAACCCAAAGTATTTCTTCTCCTATGCCAAATCAAAATCGAGAACAACGTCCAGTATTGGGCCCCTACTTAAACAAGATGGGTCCTACACAGATGACAGCAAGGAAATGAGTGAGCTACTCAAGTCCCAATATGACTCAGTTTTTAGCAAGCCGCTAACCAGACTGAGAGTCGAACATCAAAATGAATTTTTTATGAGAGAGCCACAAAATTTGATTAACACAAGCCTATCCGATGTTATCCTGACGCCAAATGACTTCGAACAGGCGATAAATGACATGCCCATGCACTCTGCCCCAGGGCCAGACTCATCGAACTCTGTGTTCATCAAAAACTGCAAGAAGCCCCTATCACAAGCCTTTTCCATCCTATGGAGAGGGAGCATGGACACGGGGGTCGTCCCTCAGTTACTGAAAACAACAGACATAGCCCCACTCCACAAAGGGGGCAGTAAAGCAACAGCAAAGAACTACAGACCAATAGCACTAACATCCCATATCATAAAAATCTTTGAAAGGGTCCTAAGAAGCAAGATCACCACCCATCTAGAAACCCATCAGTTACACAACCCAGGGCAACATGGGTTTAGAACAGGTCGCTCCTGTCTGTCTCAACTACTGGATCACTACGACAAGGTCCTAAATGCACTAGAAGACAAAAAGAATGCAGATGTAATATATACAGACTTTGCAAAAGCCTTCGACAAGTGTGACCATGGCGTAATAGCGCACAAAATGCGCGCTAAAGGAATAACAGGAAAAGTCGGTCGATGGATCTATAATTTCCTCACTAACAGAACACAGAGAGTAGTCGTCAACAGAGTAAAGTCCGAGGCAGCTACGGTGAAAAGCTCTGTTCCACAAGGCACAGTACTAGCTCCCATTTTGTTCCTCATCCTCATATCCGACATAGACAAGGATGTCAGCCACAGCACCGTGTCTTCCTTTGCGGATGACACCCGAACCTGCATGACAGTGTCTTCCATTGCAGACACTGCAAGGCTCCAGGCGGACATCAACCAAATCTTTCAGTGGGCTGCAGAAAACAATATGAAGTTCAACGATGAGAAATTTCAATTACTCAGATATGGTAAACATGAGGAAATTAAATCTTCATCAGAGTACAAAACAAATTCTGGCCACAAAATAGAGCGAAACACCAACGTCAAAGACCTGGGAGTGATTATGTCGGAGGATCTCACCTTCAAGGACCATAACATTGTATCAATCGCATCTGCTAGAAAAATGACAGGATGGATAATGAGAACCTTCAAAACTAGGGAGGCCAAGCCCATGATGACACTCTTCAGGTCACTTGTTCTATCTAGGCTGGAATATTGTTGCACTCTAACAGCACCTTTCAAGGCAGGTGAAATTGCCGACCTAGAAAATGTACAGAGAACTTTCACGGCGCGCATAACGGAGATAAAACACCTCAATTACTGGGAGCGCTTGAGGTTTCTAAACCTGTATTCCCTGGAACGCAGGAGGGAGAGATACATGATTATATACACCTGGAAAATCCTAGAGGGACTAGTACCGAACTTGCACACGAAAATCACTCACTACGAAAGCAAAAGACTTGGCAGACGATGCACCATCCCCCCAATGAAAAGCAGGGGTGTCACTAGCACGTTAAGAGACCATACAATAAGTGTCAGGGGCCCGAGACTGTTCAACTGCCTCCCAGCACACATAAGGGGGATTACCAACAGACCCCTGGCAGTCTTCAAGCTGGCACTGGACAAGCACCTAAAGTCAGTTCCTGATCAGCCGGGCTGTGGCTCGTACGTTGGTTTGCGTGCAGCCAGCAGCAACAGCCTGGTTGATCAGGCGCTGATCCACCAGGAGGCCTGGTCACAGACCGGGCCGCGGGGGCGTTGACCCCCGAAGCTCTCTCCAGGTAAACTCCAGGTAAACTGCTTTTCATGAAACAAGATTCAATTATATTCCTGTCGACCATAGACTTGCTTGATAATGCTTTCTCAACTTTTTGAAAATCAGTTGGATGGTGAAAATCTCTCACATGAATAAATAGAGCATTGGAATCTTGTCCAGTTCTACTGCTATATTTATGTTGTTTTATTCTTAGTTCGAGACTTTCACCAGTTTGACCGTAATAAACTTTATCGTAAATTTTACAAGGAATCTTATAGACACATCCATCAGCATTTTGGAGGGAATTCTTTATCAAAAGTATCAAGATTTTTAAATACAACTTTAATATTAGAAGTCTTAAGAAGAGAAGGCATATCAACCAAGTTTTTATGGTAAGGGAGAGCCAACATATTTTTAGTTGAAGAAGGCTGGTTGTCCCTTTTTGGGTTATAAAAAGTATTTCTAGCAATTTTAAAAGATTTATCAATTACGTTTATTGGGTATTTCAAATCATTACATATTTCATAAATTTTGGATATTTCCTCATCTATGAACTCTGGACTACAAATACGTGAAGCTCTCAAAAACATTGATGAGAAAACAGACAGTTTAGCTCTATCTTGATGTGAGGAATAATAGTGGACATAGGAACAGTTATTTGTAGGTTTTCTGTAAATTTTAAATTTGAATTCATTATTACACATAATAATTAAAACATCTGGAAAAGGCAATGAGTTATTTTCTTCAAACTCAACAGTAAAGTTTATAGAATTGGCTAAGCTATTTAATTTGCCAAGGAAATGGTGTATATCTACAACATACCAACAACATATCATCAACATATCTGAACCATTTAGCTCTATTAGGGAGGATTGTGTTAAGCAACCTTGTTTCAAAAAATTCCATGTATAGGTTACCAAGAACAGTTGAAAGAGGATTTCCCATTGCCATACCAAACTTCTTAGTGTAGAACTTATCATTAAATACAAATTTTGCATCAACAATGCAAAGTTTAATAAGTTTAATGACAGTAGGAACTGGCAATGGTAAATCATAATTAACGAGTTCTTCAGATAAGAAACTTAATAAATCATCAACAGGAACTTTCGTAAACAAGGAAGTAACATCAAAACTAACCATGTTAAAATCATTTAAGTCAGTCAAGGAGATTAATTTATCAACTAAATCTATGTTGTTTTTAACATTAAAGTTAGAAATTTTGCCAACTATAGGGCTCAAAATATCAACAAGCCGTTTGGATAATTTATATGAAACTGACCCTATGGAGCTAATAATTGGTCTAACTGGATTCCCTGGTTTGTGTGTTTTTATTAGTCCACACATGTAAGGTAAAGATGGATTAGTGGAAGTAAATTGTTTGACTAATTCATCTTTGCCTTTCAATAGAAGATTTATTGTTTTATTGAAATTGCTGTTAACGGTTTCTAGGGGATTTTTTCTAAGTTTAGAATAGGTTTCAGTATCATCTAAGAGATTATTCATTTTTTCTTGGTAATAATTTTCTTTCATAATTACTATTGCATTTATTTTGTCTGCTTTAGTAAGGCGCAAATTTTTATTATTATTAAGTGTATCATAAGACTTAAAGAATCTTTGAGGGCAATTGGGAATGTTTGGTTTTAACATAGAGTTATATACCATTGTTTTACTAATATTAATTTCATCAGTGGATAAATCAGAATATTTTTCAAAGTTACAAAAGGTTTTTGCAATTTCAACATTATTAAGTTTTTTTGAAGTTGCAAAACTTAGGCCAAAACCTAGAGCAGCAGTTGTATTTTTGTCTAAAATTTCATCTGATAAGTTAATTACAAAATTGTTATTAGCATGCTTTGTCCAATCACTATTTTCAATTAAAATGTCTAATTTTCTTTGTAGTTTGTTTCTGAGTTCATTACAAATTCTTCTGAGCTTATTAAAGCAATGATCCAACATACTGTGTTTCCATTGGGATGGTTGGCCGTCTCCCACCGAGGCAGGGTGACCCAAAAAGAAAGAAAATCCCCAAAATGAAAATACTTTCATCTTTCAACACTTTCACCTCACTCACACATAATCACTGTTTTTACAGAGGTGTTCAGAATACAACAGTTTAGAAGCATATACCTATAAAGATACACAACATATACCTCCAAACTGCCAAAATCCCGAACCCCTCCTTTAAAGTGCAGGCATTGTACTTCCCATTTCCAGGACTCAAGTCCGGCTATATAAAAATAACCGGTTTTCATGAATCCTTTCACTAAATATTACCCTGCTCACACTCCAACAACTCGTCAGGTCCCAAATACCATTTGTCTCCTTTCACTCCTATCTAACACGCTCAAGCACGCTTGCTGGAAGTCCAAGTCCCTTGCCCACAAAACCTCATTTACCCCCTCCCTACAATCTTTTCGAGGACGATCCCTACCCCACCTTCCTTCCCCTACAGATTTATACGCTCTCCTTGTCATTCTATTTTGATCCATTGTCTCTAAATGACCAAACCACCTCAACAACCCCTCTTCAGCCCTCTGAATAATACTTTTATTAACTCCACACCTTCTCCTAATTTCCACAATCCGAGTTCTCTGCATAATATTTACACCACATATTGCTCTTAGACAGGACATTTCCACTGCCTCCAACCACCTCTGCACTGCAGCATTTACAACCCAAGCTTCACACCCATATAAGAGTGTTGGTACTACTATACTTTCATACATTCCCTTCTTTGCCTCCATAGATAACGTTTTTTGTCTCCACATCTACCTCAATGCACCACTCATCTTTTTTCCTTATCAATTCTATGGCTAACCTCATCTTTCATACATCCATCCGCTGACACGTCAACTCCCAAATATCTGAAAACATTCACTTCTTCCATACTCCTTCTCTCCAATTTGATATCCAATTTTTCTTTATCTAAATCATTTGATACCCTCATCACCTTACTCTCTTCTATGTTCACTTTCAACTTTCTACCTTTACATATATAGGGAGGTACCACTTCTGGAACTGTGCGGGGGATCCTCATCCTCAGAGAAAAGAATAAACTTACTCCAGGGAAAACGCAAGGTTCTTCCTGGAGCTGTTTGAATATTGTCTTCTCCTACCACCACCTTACAGTGCTAGTCACAGCATTATTTCAGGTGAGTTCCCCGGCATAATGCTGTGACGAAAATCAAAAGCCATGGTGAGAGGAAGTGTTGCATTTTTGTCTCTCATCTTCCATATCTTTAGCCTGGGGTTCCCTTTGGTTTTGGGTCTATACATGTTTGATTAAGAGTAAAAAGAAGTCTTAAAAACCTGAAACTATAGATCAAATCATAGGGCATCACAAAGCTGGGCCAGACTATAGAAATAGTGGAGAATGCTGGTGTGTGTGAGCGTTCAGTGAGGAACTGAGTGGAGGTGTCAAGGCTGGTGACAGTGTTGAGTTACTATCTGCCAAACCTCAGCCTGGCCCCTCGAAGACGGCATCTGTTTGTACCTTAACTGTGTTAAAGAAGCAGTTACAGAGTACACCTAAGATAACTGCTAGAGAATTGAAAAAGATCCCACATATTCTTTCAGAGGTGTCTGTAAGAGCTGTTAATAGACGTTTGTCAGAACTTGGCTACAGTAATCACTGCCAGGTCAAGAAATTGATCCTCTCCAAGCCTAGAAGAAACGTATGCTGGATTATGAAAAGAAATATATTCACTGGAATGCTCAACAGTGGTCTGAAGTACTTTGGAGTGATGACGCAACCGTCACCCGAAAACGTGAGGGACATGTGTACCTGCTACATCCACGCTACACCTGTGGGACCAAACACCCAGACTCCCTCATGGTTTGGGGGTGTTTCATTGCTCAGAGTGTTGGTGAATTCATTGTGCTTCCCTAGCCTAGTTAGTGCTTCCCTAATACCTTGATCACTTTCAATAGATTTAATGATTCCAAAACAAGAAATAAACTTAGTTAATGATTTAAGAATTGCTTTAGTATTAATACTGCACATGGGAATTGCTTCTGGGTATTAGTTACTCTATCCATAATGGTAAATAAGTACTGATTTTCAGACTGCAGAAGGTTCTCCATCAGCAGGAATAGGCTGGAGAAATACAGGTTAATGGGATACCAGGTTTTTCTTCTTGCTGACATTCTCGGCAACAGCGGATATGATTCTTCACATACTGCCTTAATTTTGGCCAATAGAATTCTTTTAATATTTTATGCAAAGCTTTAGTAATTCCTAAGTGGCCTCCTAATGAAGTGTTATGAGCTACATTTAATATTTAATATTTCGGTGATCTGAAGAGGATTTTCCCATGGCTGCCTGAAAAGCGAAATTTAATGAAAGGTCTTTTTTTGTTCTCGGAAGGACAGTCCCTCTGGCATGGACACAGATATCTGGCATGGAATTAGAAGGCTTGATCTGGATCTGCTCACTAAATTTACGAGGCTCTGGTCAGTTTTCCTCGTAAAACAAATTGGCTATTCCGAGATCAGAGTCGTCCAAGTATAGGTTAGCATTCTCATCAGAGATCCCTTGGAATTTTGCCCGAGATATAGCCAACATCGGAGAAGAATCAGTCATTATTGGTTCTGGACATACTAGAAGTGTTAATGTTATTTCCCTGTAATAATACTGCATTTTTCATAGGAAATCCATCAGATACACCAAGAGTCAAATATCCAGTATAATATCTGCACTGTACAAATATTTCATGCAAGGGGACAGAAAAAAATTGCAGATGAGTGAGATAAACATTTAGTTCCTAGATGGCACACTAGCAGGCACGAAGGAATCCCTTCTAGATGACGTTACACAGGAGACAACACTGGGACAGGAAATGGGTCTCATCCAGAATCCATCCAAAAGTGAGATCATCTCAGTTAAACAACAAGTGAGATAAAAATTAACAGGAGCATCAGTCATTGCCCCCACAAACAGCGTCTTGCTTGGAACACCTCAGGGAAGCTATGCCATTGACAATTCTCAGGAAGAAACTGGAAGCGTTGAGGAGAATGGAACAACGAATAGGCAATCTTGACAATCATGATGCCTAGTACCTTCTCACAATGAGCTTGAATCTGCCCAAGTTGACATATTTCTTAAGATGTGATAACCCTGTACTGCATGAATATGGCAGTATCCTGAGGCAGATTTTTACGAAAGTAATTAACCTTACTCTAGAAGATGGGCAGTGGAACCAAGCTACACTTCCAGTCAGACTAGGAGGCATTGGTGTTGGCAAGTCATCACAGATTGCGCTTCCTGCTTTTCTGTCCTCATGCAATACATCCAGAGGACTTGTAGCAGTGATTCTCACTGATCATCTTAGAGACAAGATTGGAGTTCATGACCAAAAGCTCGTTGACGGAGCCATGATCAGGGATACTCTAACAGGTTCTGAAACTAGACATGTTCCCCACAACAACTACAAACAGTCACAATGGGATGGTCCAATAGTGGAGAATATAGCGTCAACAATGCTTCAAAGTGTGTTGGAGAGGGATAGAGCCCTCCTCCTGGCAGTGAGAGCTCATCGTGCAGGGGACTTTCTGTTGGCTGTTCCCAACTCCAGCCTTGGCACACGCCTCGACCCACAGACCATCCGCATTGGTGTTGCCCTTCAACTTGCCGCCCCTATTCTCGCCGAACACAGGTGTACTTGTGGCAGTGAAGCAGCAGTCCGATTCGGGTACTATGGTCTTGTGTGCCGTAAATCCGAGAGAAAGATTGCAAGACATGAAGAGGTTAATAACATTATCAAGAGGAGCCTCACAACAGCCTGATGCCCAGAAGTAAGGGAGCCACCCCAACTATAGAGATCTGATGGCAGCCAGAAGCGTCCAGATGGTATCACACTTCAAGCCTGGACAGACAGCAAGCAAGTAGTGTGGGACTATACATGTGCATCTACCTTGGAAGATACCTATCTCCAATACACCAGGGAGGAAGGAGGGGCAGCCACCAGCTTCAAGGAGTCCCAAAAGTCTGGAAAATCTGGAGAACTTGCCCATCATTATATGTTTGTTCACATAGGCTCAGAGACCCTTGGTTCATGGGGAAAGATTGCATCTAAGTTCCTTAAGAAGCTAGGTAAAAGACTCATCAGGGTAAATAGGGACCCAAGGGCAGCTAGTTTTCTGTTCCAGCGACTCAGTGCGGCTGTTCAGAGGGGTAATGCCTGCTGTATTTTGGGTACGTGCCCCAGCTCTGAAGAGCTGGATGAGATTTTCGCATTATAATCATTGACAAACATGTAACAATATGTACTAGACATGTATCTCTCACATATCATGTACTATATATGCCATCTTTATATCAACAATGTATCTCTTAATACTTTTGTACAGTATCATGAAAAAAATGTAACTATTGGTAAGAAAGTATGAAAAAATGGGGTGGTGGGGGAAGTGGAATATTCAAAAGGTTTCAGGAAGAAATCCAAATATTCTTCATTGAAGCCTTTTTATCCACCTCTCCAAGGCCATGGGTCGAACAATTTGCACCAGAGGTGGACCCCATCCTATATATATATATATATATATATATATATATATATATATATATATATATATATATATATATATATATATATATATATATATATATATATATATATATATATATATATATATATATATATATATATATATATATACATATATATATATATTATTATTTTTTTTTTTATTATCACACTGGCCGATTCCCACCAAGGCAGGGTGGCCCGAAAAAGAAAAACTTTCACCATCATTCACTCCATCACTGTCTTGCCAGAAGGGTGCTTTACACTACAGTTTTTAAACTGCAACATTAACACCCCTCCTTCAGAGTGCAGGCACTGTACTTCCCATCTCCAGGACTCAAGTCCGGCCTGCCGGTTTCCCTGAATCCCTTCATAAATGTTACTTTGCTCACACTCCAACAGCACATCAAGTATTAAAAACCATTTGTCTCCATTCACTCCTATCAAACACGCTCACGCATGCCTGCTGGAAGTCCAAGCCCCTCGCACACAAAACCTCCTTTACCCCCTCCCTCCAACCCTTCCTAGGCCGACCCCTACCCCGCCTTCCTTCCACTACAGACTGATACACTCTTGAAGTCATTCTGTTTCGCTCCATTCTCTCTACATGTCCGAACCACCTCAACAACCCTTCCTCAGCCCTCTGGACAACAGTTTTGGTAATCCCGCACCTCCTCCTAACTTCCAAACTACAAATTCTCTGCATTATATTCACACCACACATTGCCCTCAGACACGACATCTCCACTGCCTCCAGCCTTCTCCTCGCTGCAACATTCATCACCCAAGCTTCACACCCATATAAGAGCGTTGGTAAAACTATACTCTCATACATTCCCCTCTTTGCCTCCAAGGACAAAGTTCTTTGTCTCCACAGACTCCTAAGTGCACCACTCACTCTTTTTCCCTCATCAATTCTATGATTCACCTCATCTTTCATAGACCCATCCGCTGACACGTCCACTCCCAAATATCTGAATACGTTCACCTCCTCCATACTCTCTCCCTCCAATCTGATATTCAATCTTTCATCACCTAATCTTTTTGTTATCCTCATAACCTTACTCTTTCCTGTATTCACCTTTAATTTTCTTCTTTTGCACACCCTACCAAATTCATCCACCAATCTCTGCAACTTCTCTTCAGAATCTCCCAAGAGCACAGTGTCATCAGCAAAGAGCAGCTGTGACAACTCCCACTTTGTGTGTGATTCTTTATCTTTTAACTCCACGCCTCTTGCCAAGACCCTCGCATTTACTTCTCTTACAACCCCATCTATAAATATATTAAACAACCCCGGTGACATCACACATCCTTGTCTAAGGCCTACTTTTACTGGGAAAAAATTTCCCTCTTTCCTACATACTCTAACTTGAGCCTCACTATCCTCGTAAAAACTCTTCACTGCTTTCAGTAACCTACCTCCTACACCATACACTTGCAACATCTGCCACATTGCCCCCGTATCCACCCTATCATACGCCTTTTCCAAATCAATAAATGCCACAAAGACCTCTTTAGCCTTATCTAAATACTGTTCACTTATATGTTTCAATGTAAACACCTGGTCCACACACCCCCTACCTTTCCTAAAGCCTCCTTGTTCATCTGCTATCCTATTCTCCGTCTTACTCTTAATTCTTTCAATTATAACTCTACCATACACTTTACCAGGTACACTCAACAAACTTATCCCCCTATAATTTTTGCACTCTCTTTTGTCCCCTTTGCCTTTATACAAAGGAACTATGCATGCTCTCTGCCAATCCCTAGGTACCTTACCCTCTTCCATACATTTATTAAATAATTGCACCAACCACTCCAAAACTATATCCCCACCTGCTTTTAACATTTCTATCTTTATCCCATCAATCCCGGCTGCCTTACCCCCTTTCATTTTACCTACTGCCTCACGAACTTCCCCCACACTCACAACTGGCTCTTCCTCACTCCTACAAGATGTTATTCCTCCTTGCCCTATACACGAAATCACAGCTTCCCTATCTTCATCAACATTTAACAATTCCTCAAAATATTCCCTCCATCTTCCCAATACCTCTAACTCTCCATTTAATAACTCTCCTCTCCTATTTTTAACTGACAAATCCATTTGTTCTCTAGGCTTTCTTAACTTGTTAATCTCACTCCAAAACTTTTTCTTATTTTCAACAAAATTTGTTGATAACATCTCACCCACTCTCTCATTTGCTCTCTTTTTACATTGCTTCACCACTCTCTTAACTTCTCTCTTTTTCTCCATATACTCTTCCCTGCTTGCATCACTTCTACTTTGTAAAAACTTCTCATATGCTAACTTTTTCTCCCTTACTACTCTCTTTACATCATCATTCCACCAATCGCTCCTCTTCCCTCCTGCACCCACTTTCCTGTAACCACAAACTTCTGCTGAACACTCTAACACTACATTTTTAAACCTACCCCATACCTCTTCGACCCCATTGCCTATGCTCTCATTAGCCCATCTATCCTCCAATAGCTGTTTATATCTTACCCTAACTGCCTCCTCTTTTAGTTTATAAACCTTCACCTCTCTCTTCCCTGATGCTTCTATTCTCCTTGTATCCCATCTACCTTTTACTCTCAGTGTAGCTACAACTAGAAAGTGATCTGATATATCTGTGGCCCCTCTATAAACATGTACATCCTGAAGTCTACTCAACAGTCTTTTATCTACCAATACATAATCCAACAAACTACTGTCATTTCGCCCTACATCATATCGTGTATACTTATTTATCCTCTTTTTCTTAAAATATGTATTACCTATAACTAAACCCCTTTCTATACAAAGTTCAATCAAAGGGCTCCCATTATCATTTACACCTGGCACCCCAAACTTACCTACCACACCCTCTCTAAAAGTTTCTCCTACTTTAGCATTCAAGTCCCCTACCACAATTACTCTCTCACTTGGTTCAAAGGCTCCTATACATTCACTTAACATCTCCCAAAATCTCTCTCTCTCCTCTGCATTCCTCTCTTCTCCAGGTGCATACACGCTTATTATGACCCACTTCTCGCATCCAACCTTTACTTTAATCCACATAATTCTTGAATTTACACATTCATATTCTCTTTTCTCCTTCCATAACTGATCATTTAACATTACTGCTACCCCTTCCTTTGCTCTAACTCTCTCAGATACTCCAGATTTAATCCCATTTATTTCCCCCCACTGAAACTCTCCTACCCCCTTCAGCTTTGTTTCGCTTAGGGCCAGGACATCCAACTTCTTTTCATTCATAACATCAGCAATCATCTGTTTCTTGTCATCCGCACTACATCCACGCACATTTAAGAAACCCAGTTTTATAAAGTTTTTCTTCTCTTTTTTAGTAATTGTATACAGGAGAAGGGGTTACTAGCCCATTGCTCCCGGCATTTTAGTCGCCTCATACGACACGCATGGCTTACGGAGGAAAGATTCTTTTCCACTTCCCCATGGACAATAGAAGAAATAAAAAAGAACAAGAGCTATTTAGAAAAAGGAGAAAAACCTAGATGTATGTATATATATATATATGCATGTGCGTGTCTGTGAAGTGTGACCATATATATTATATATATATATATATATATATATATATATATACATATATATATATATGTATATATATATATATATATATATATATATATGTGTATATGTCGTGCCGAATATGTAAAACTGGTCAATTAGCAAGAACTCATTTAAAATTAAGTCATTTCTAAAATGTTCTCTTATACATTTAAAGATATATTTTTTTCATTAATGTTAATGTAAAATTTTTTTAATTTTGCTCCAAAAGAATCTTAGAAAACTTACCTAACCTTATTATAAGAAGAACAATTTATTTTAGCCTAACCCAACTAAATATATTTTAGATTTGTTTACAATAATTTAATACTAAACAAACACAGTGAAATATATTTTTTTCGTTATGTTCAGAATGATTTTCGCGAAATTATTGCATACACAAATTTTCACTTGTCCTATATGGCAAGATGAGCGTTGCTATTTAAGCGAAGATCGCAAGTTCTGCCTATTCGGCACGACATATATATATATGTATATATATATATATATATATATATATATATATATATATATATATATATATATATATATATATATATATATATATATATATATATATATATATATATATATGAGCAGTGGGCTAGTAATCCTTTGTTCTTAAATTAGACATATGTGCAACTCTTGGGTATCTTTATTGAGGAAACGTTTCGCCACACAGTGGGTTCATCAGTCCATACGTAGGAGAAACTTGAAGAACAGAAGAAGAATGAGGTAATCAGTCCCTCAGCCTTGAGTCGATGTGTTCAGTCCATCAATCTTGAATAGAATACGGCATACGTGCTGAGAAGGAGCTTATAAACCGTATGGCAGGAGAGGTGCAGCAGTCATAGGTGGTGTCACATTTGTTCAATGTGGAAGTAGGTCGTGCCCAAGTAGGTCGTGCCCAAGAATTAGGCAAGCGAAGAATTCCTAAGTATTAAGATCCCAAGAAGTTGCAGTGTCTGACAGATTTGTAGATGAATGGTTCAGAGAACCGACATGTTGATAAATTCTTCGCTTGCCTAATTCTTGGGCACGACCTACTTCCACATTGAACAAATGTGACACCACCTATGACTGCTGCACCTCTCCTGCCATACGGTTTATAAGCTGCTTCTCCGCTGGTATGCCGTATTCTATTCAAGATTGATGGACTGAACACATCGACTCAAGGTTGAGGGACTGATTACCTCATTCTTCTCCTGTTCTTCAAGTTTCTCCTACGTATGGACTGATGAAGCCACTGTGTGGCGAAACGTTTCCTCAATAAAGATACCCAAGAGTTGCACATGTGTCTAATTTATCAACATGTCGGTTCTCTGAACCATTCATCTACAAATCCTTTGTTCTGTATAAATTTCTAATATGGGATGTTTGAATGTGCGTCGACGTAGTGTAGATGATAAGAGATGATTGCCGATGTTATAAATAATAATAATAATCTTTATTTCTACAAGTTCATGTACAACGTATACACACAAACGCTGACATCAATAACATACTACTCTATAAAAAAGCAAATTAGGTCAATTTTGTACCCATAACGGAGATACAACACCTCAATTACTGGGAGCGCTTGAGGTTTCTAAACCTGTATTCCCTGGAACGCAGGAGGGAGAGATACATGATTATATACACCTGGAAAATCCTAGAGGGACTAGTACCGAACTTGCACACGAAAATCACTCACTACGAAAGCAAAAGACTTGGCAGACGATGCACCATCCCCCCAATGAAAAGCAGGGGTGTCACTAGCACGTTAAGAGACCATACAATAAGTGTCAGGGGCCCGAGACTGTTCAACTGCCTCCCAGCACACATAAGGGGGATTACCAACAGACCCCTGGCAGTCTTCAAGCTGGCACTGGACAAACACCTAAAGTCAGTTCCTGATCAGCCGGGCTGTGGCTCGTACGTTGGTTTGCGTGCAGCCAGCAGCAACAGCCTGGTTGATCAGGCGCTGATCCACCAGGAGGCCTGGTCACAGACCGGGCCGCGGGGGCGTTGACCCCCGAAACTCTCTCCAGGTAAACTCCAGGACGCGGCCCACACCAGTCCACTAACACCCAGGTACCTATTTTTTTTACTGCTAGTTACACATCCAGGGAGAGTAGTGTCTTAAGGAAACAGGTCCTAATGTTTTCACCCAGGATGAACTTCAGTATCTGAGCTGAGTGCGCTAGTAATTGATGTTTTCACCCAGGATGAACTTCAGTATCTGAGCTGAGTGCGCTAGTAATTGATGTTTTCACCCAGGATGAACTTCAGTATCTGAGCTGAGTGCGCTTGTAATTGATGTTTTCACCCAGGATGGACTTCTGTATCTGAGCTGAGTGCGATAGTAATTGATGTTTTCACCCAGGATGGACTTCTGTATCTGAGCTGAGTGCGCTAGTAATTGATGTTTTCACCCAGGATGAACTTCAGTATCTGAGCTGAGTGCGCTAGTAATTGATGTTTTCACCCAGGATGGACTTCTGTATCTGAGCTGAGTGCGCTAGTAATTGATGTTTTCACCCAGGATGAACTGAGTGCGCTACTAATTGATGTTTTCACCCAGGATGGACTTCTGTATCTGAGCTGAGTGCGCTAGTAATTGATGTTTTCACCCAGGATGAGCTGAGTGCGCTACTAATTGATGTTTTCACCCAGGATGGACTTCTGTATCTGAGCTGAGTGCGCTAGTAATTGATGTTTTCACCCAGGATGAACTTCAGTATCTGAGCTGAGTGCGCTAGTAATTGATGTTTTCACCCAGGATGAACTTCAGTATCTGAGCTGAGTGCGCTAGTAATTGATGTTTTCACCCAGGATGAACTTCAGTATCTGAGCTGAGTGCGCTAGTAATTGATGTTTTCACCCAGGATGAACTTCAGTATCTGAGCTGAGTGCGCTAGTAATTGATGTTTTCACCCAGGATGGACTTCTGTATCTGAGCTGAGTGCGATAGTAATTGATGTTTTCACCCAGGATGAACTTCAGTATCTGAGCTGAGTGCGCTAGTAATTGATGTTTTCACCCAGGATGAACTTCAGTATCTGAGCTGAGTGCGCTACTAATTGATGTTTTCACCCAGGATGGACTTCTGTATCTGAGCTGAGTGCGCTAGTAATTGATGTTTTCACCCAGGATGAACTTCAGTATCTGAGCTGAGTGCGCTAGTAATTGATGTTTTCACCCAGGATGAACTTCAGTATCTGAGCTGAGTGCGCTAGTAATTGATGTTTTCACCCAGGATGGACTTCTGTATCTGAGCTGAGTGCGCTAGTAATTGATGTTTTCACCCAGGATGAACTTCAGTATCTGAGCTGAGTGCGCTTGTAATTGATGTTTTCACCCAGGATGGACTTCTGTATCTGAGCTGAGTGCGCTAGTAATTGATGTTTTCACCCAGGATGAACTTCAGTATCTGAGCTGAGTGCGCTAGTAATTGATGTTTTCACCCAGGATGAACTTCAGTATCTGAGCTGAGTGCGCTTGTAATTGATGTTTTCACCCAGGATGGACTTCTGTATCTGAGCTGAGTGCGATAGTAATTGATGTTTTCACCCAGGATGAACTTCAGTATCTGAGCTGAGTGCGCTACTAATTGATGTTTTCACCCAGGATGGACTTCTGTATCTGAGCTGAGTGCGCTAGTAATTGATGTTTTCACCCAGGATGAACTTCAGTATCTGAGCTGAGTGCGCTAGTAATTGATGTTTTCACCCAGGATGAACTTCAGTATCTGAGCTGAGTGCGCTAGTAATTGATGTTTTCACCCAGGATGGACTTCTGTATCTGAGCTGAGTGCGCTAGTAATTGATGTTTTCACCCAGGATGGACTTCTGTATCTGAGCTGAGTGCGCTAGTAATTGATGTTTTCACCCAGGATGAACTTCAGTATCTGAGCTGAGTGCGCTAGTAATTGATGTTTTCACCCAGGATGAACTTCAGTATCTGAGCTGAGTGCGCTAGTAATTGATGTTTTCACCCAGGATGGACTTCTGTATCTGAGCTGAGTGCGCTAGTAATTGATGTTTTCACCCAGGATGAACTTCAGTATCTGAGCTGAGTGCGCTAGTAATTGATATTTTCACCCAGGATGGACTTCTGTATCTGAGCTGAGTGCGCTAGTAATTGATGTTTTCACCCAGGATGAACTTCAGTATCTGAGCTGAGTGCGCTAGTAATTGATGTTTTCACCCAGGATGAACTTCAGTATCTGAGCTGAGTGCGCTAGTAATTAATGTTTTCACCCAGGATGGACTTCTGTATCTGAGCTGAGTGCGCTAGTAATTGATGTTTTCACCCAGGATGAACTTCAGTATCTGAGCTGAGTGCGCTAGTAATTGAGTTATGGGACACAAAGAAAAGAAGTTGGATGTCCTAGCTCTAAGCGAAACAAATTTGAAATGGGCAGAGGAGTTTCAGTGAGGAGAAATAAATACGATTATGTCAGGAGTATCTGATCTGATATTTCCTTAACTGAAAGATCAGTTATGGAAGGAGGAGGAATATTAATTTATATTTTCAAGTATTGTATGGATTAAATAAGGGCAAAATTTATGCACTTGGAGAAGCAGAAAGAGTAGAGGCGAGAAAGAGAGAGTGATTGAGAGAGAGAGAGAGACACAGAGAGAGAGACACAGAGAGAGAGAGAGAGAGAGAGAGAGAGAGTGTGAGGGAAAAGTTCAATAGATAGGAGTAGCAATATAGTAACAATAGTTTCATTACCGGCTACTAGTTAAGGTAGGGTAAGTCACGCTCCCGTTTTTCCCGCCTTTTCTCCCCCCCACCCCTAAAGTGATAGTTTGATTGCCGGCTGCTTGTTAACGTAGGGTCAGTCTAGCTCCCTCTATCCCTTCCCCTCCCTCTTCCCCCCCCTCGAAAGGTGACGTATGGGGCTCTGGTCAAACAGTAAATCACTCGACTCCCAGCTCCCAACACTACTGTAAGTACATGCCTGCCTTGTATTCTAGTGGATTTATTGGTTAAAAGCTTCACTTTTGACCAATAATAAACTTAGTCCTTTCAGTCTTGCTCTAGGTTGACTGTTGTAATAATCACCACATCTTTTGTGTAATGTACACTGCCATGGAGAGTGATTATTTAAGCAGTGGGTAACCTGTCTATCTTTTCAGCTTGGATGACAGTGAGGGTCACCTGTCAATCAACGAGAAGAACAGGAGAAGGACTAACGTCCAGAGACTTCCCCATTTTGCATTTAAGTACCTGTGCACCTGTATGAAATTGCAGAACGTAACCCCACATCATTGCAGCGGTAAAGAACCTGCTTTCCTGTCATCGGGAGAGATTACTCACTGGTATACTGTGAAGAACTAGCCAGTGGATGGTCACCAACACCTGCGACCCCCCCCCACCCCATCATCAGCAACGGCTACGATTTCAACAACAGTGTCACCAACACCAGACACCCCTGTAGATATTAGCGTTGAGTTCAAATGTTATTTTATTCATTTCATTTTTCATTTTTCTTTCAAATAGGATATACCTTTCATGTTTTATTGTTTTATGTTTGATTTAATAAATAATAAAGTGTTTATCTTTGTGAATTATTATTTCTTTTTCTATTCATT
>NW_027197458.1:0-61177 GCF_038502225.1 Cherax quadricarinatus
TGAATCTGCACTCCCTCGAAAGGCGTAGAATTAGCGGAGGATATGATCGAGGTGTATAAATGGAAAACAGGAATAAATAAAGGGGATGTAAATAGCGTGCTGAAAATTTCCAGCCAAGACAGGACTCGCAGCAATGGTTTCAAGTTGGAAAAATTCAGATTCAGGAAGGTTATAGGAAAGCACTGGTTTGGTAATAGAGTTGTGGATGAGTGGAACAAACTCCCGAGTACAGTTATTGAGGCTAAAACGTTGTGTAGTTTTAAAAATAGGTTAGATAAATACATGAGTGGGTGTGGGTGGGTGTGAGTTGGACCGGACTAGCTTTTTCTGCTGGGTCTGGTGCCGTGTTCCTTCCTTGAGTGGAGGTGACCAGACTGGGTGGGTCATTGAGCAAATCCAGGGGGAGAAACATGGACCTGCTCTGCATGGGTCAGTAGGCCTGTTGCAGTGTTCCTTCTTACTTATGTTCTTAGTTATTTTTATTTTTATTATTATTATTATTATTATTATTATTATTATTATTATTATTATTATTATTATTATTATTATTATTAATTAGCATTACTTCTGCCACAGGTGGTCTAGTGGTAATTGTGATTCGATTGGACTACCTGCTGACAGCTGAAGAGTACAAGGACAAACTGGAGCCTCATATGGATCATTTAGAGAAGACAAAGATGTGGCATAAGGTAATATTTCTGAGATCACTCATATTGCAATATTAAAATAATGTACATGATTATTAAAGTTTAGTGTTAAACAAAGTAGTTAAAGAATGACGAGTTGTGGAAAAAAATTCCTGGACACTCTCTTGGGCAGAAATATCTGGTAACTCAGACACATCTTGTAATGATATGGGGAACTGGCTGACACAATTGCCAGTATTTTCTGTGTATCTATTTAAAATTGATTGTTGGTTATCCTGGGTAGGTGTTGTTAGTCCGATGTTCAGGAAATTTCTGTCAATCCTGGTTCACAGTATCTCACTTCAGACACGAAAAGAGAGATAAGTGGCTATGTCCCACTATGTCAGGGCTACTCAACTGGCGGCCTGAGGTCCGAATCCGGACCTTGTGAGTGTTGTAGTTGGACTTCAGGAGAAAGTTTAGTTAAATAACAGCTGTTACTACGTTCAGGATCAGGTGATACACATGAGCAGGATTAATACATTATTCTATCTTAATGGAATACATACACAGAATGAAACATATTATTCAAGCATAGTTAAATAGTGCTAATTCATATTGGTAATTATCACATGTGCAATAAATTTGACTTTTTTTGCATTTTGGAAAAAGAGTTTGGCCAAATGACTTCGAACAGGCGATAAATGACATGCCCATGCACTCTGCCCCAGGGCCAGACTCATGGAACTCTGTGTTCATCAAGAACTGCAAGAAGCCCCTATCACGAGCCTTTTCCATCCTATGGAGAGGGAGCATGGACACGGGGGTCGTCCCACAGTTACTAAAAACAACAGACATAGCCCCACTCCACAAAGGGGCAGTAAAGCAACAGCAAAGAACTACAGACCAATAGCACTAACATCCCATATCATAAAAATCTTTGAAAGGGTCCTAAGAAGCAAGATCACCACCCATCTAGAAACCCATCAGTTACACAACCCAGGGCAACATGGGTTTAGAACAGGTCGCTCCTGTCTGTCTCAACTATTGGACCACTACGACAAGGTCCTAAATGCACTAGAAGACAAAAAGAATGCAGATGTAATATATACAGACTTTGCAAAAGCCTTCGACAAGTGTGACCATGGCGTAATAGCACACAAAATGCGTGCTAAAGGAATAACAGGAAAAGTCGGTCGATGGATCTATAATTTCCTCACTAACAGAACACAGAGAGTAGTCGTCAACAGAGTAAAGTCCGAGGCAGCTACGGTGAAAAGCTATGTTTCACAAGGCACAGTACTCGCTCCCATCTTGTTCCTCATCCTCATATCCGACATAGACAAGGATGTCAGCCACAGCACCGTGTCTTCCTTTGCAGATGACACCCGAATCTGCATGACAGTGTCTTCCATTGCAGACACTGCAAGGCTCCAGGCGGACATCAACCAAATCTTTCAGTGGGCTGCAGAAAACAATATGAAGTTCAACGATGAGAAATTTCAATTACTCAGATATGGTAAACATGAGGAAATTAAATCTTCATCAGAGTACAAAACAAATTCTGGCCACAAAATAGAGCGAAACACCAACGTCAAAGACCTGGGAGTGATCATGTCGGAGGATCTCACCTTCAAGGACCATAACATTGTATCAATCGCATCTGCTAGAAAAATGACAGGATGGATAATGAGAACCTTCAAAACTAGGGAGGCCAAGCCCATGATGACACTCTTCAGGTCACTTGTTCTATCTAGGCTGGAATATTGCTGCACTCTAACAGCACCTTTCAAGGCAGGTGAAATTGCTGACCTAGAAAATGTACAGAGAACTTTCACGGCACACATAACGGAGATAAAACACCTCAATTACTGGGAGCGCTTGAGGTTTCTAAACCTGTATTCCCTGGAACGCAGGAGGGAGAGATACATGATTATATACACCTGGAAAATCCTAGATGGACTAGTACCGAACTTGCACACGAAAATCACTCACTACGAAAGCAAAAGACTTGGCAGACGATGCACCATCCCCCCAATGAAAAGCAGGGGTGTCACTAGCACGTTAAGAGACCATACAATAAGTGTCAGGGGCCCGAGACTGTTCAACTGCCTCCCAGCACACATAAGGGGGATTACCAACAGACCCCTGGCAGTCTTCAAGCTGGCACTGGACAAGCACCTAAAGTCAGTTCCTGATCAGCCGGGCTGTGGCTCGTACGTTGGTTTGCGTGCAGCCAGCAGCAACAGCCTGGTTGATCAGGCTCTGATCCACCAGGAGGCCTGGTCACAGACCGGGCCGCGGGGGCGTTGACCCCCGGAACTCTCTCCAGGTAAACTCCAGGTAAACACATGGGCTGGTAAGTCTGGCGACCCTGGATCCTGACTGCGTGTAAAAAAATGTTTCCGAGCCTTTGCATATATTGGTGCTTGTCCAAGTGAACCTTTGCTCATATTAGTTGAGTAGCTTTGCACTATGTCGTGTTGACTGGGTTCTTGCTCCAATAAATGTTAATTCTTTACTTGCCACTTTAGTTTGGGAATCACTATTTTTCTTGAGTTGACAATAGGAGCCATATTGTTATTCTCTTCATCTTCACTGTCATCATCATCATCAGTGTACATTAACAAGTCCTTGTCAACAGCATCAGCAGAATCTTCTCCATCCTTATCAGAGCTCTCAGTACTTTCTTCTGTTTGCCGATTCTCTTCTCTAATTTTTCTTATCATTGAGACAGCTTTGTCTCTCACAGTCATGTCTTTATCAGCGCACATACCAAGAAGCAGCTGATCTATGTGAACAAAGTAGGAATTTCTTTGGACAATCTTCATTACTATCTTCTTTTCTTCACTGCTCAGATGTCTCATTAATTGCAGTGACTGGAAGACATTCTCTGGACCGTGTCTGACATTAGGGTGCAGCTTGATGTGGAATCACAATGGAGCACTGAACTTTAAAATCATAATTCAGCTCTTCACTGGATCTTGGTGCTGCCACATCATCAACCACAGCTGCAATCACTCCTTTGTAATTTCTATACAAGTATTCCTGGTCCCAGGGCAGATCCTCTGCCACCTTGTCATTCAGAGCAGGGAAATCAGTGACACTGGCTGGAAAGCAACAACTGGCAGCTCAGACAGAGGATTCTTGTTTTGCTGCCAATGGGACCTCTCCAATGCTCATGACCACTTGGCTTACCGTCATAGTGGTAGAAAACAGCCCGGAATAGCAGCTCATTTCCATGAAGCTGACAGATGAAATAATGGACTGGATGATCAAGCAACATTTGAAGATGATCAATGGCTCTATTGTCAGCTCTGACATTTACGTTGGTTCCATCATAGCCAACACATACCAATTTAGTTTCTGTTCCACCAGAAACGTATAGATAGTCTTGGCAATCTCCTTTCCATGGACTGACTTGGGAGTCACATGAGTGAGATATTCAGTACCAGGCTCCACCATGACGATGTAATGATCTTTCACAACTCTCTTTGGACTCCATTTCTTGGTCTTCTCATTCTTTGTCAATACACGAGTGGAAGTCTTCTTACCATCAAAATACAGTGATGTGATATTTTTTAAAGTTTGCTAGCTCATTTTCTTGCCTCTCCATTCATTATTTGTGTCTGGCATCTCGTGACTTCTGTAGTCCAATAACTTGACTTTTTCGTCCTTGGTGATAATGTCATAGTCCATTAAGGTGGCGGTAGCAATGGCAGCTCCAGTTTAATCACTGATCAGGTATCGGTCACATGTGGCTGCAAGTGTGGGGAGTTTTGTTCTGCTCTGCTGTGAGCTGCTGGCAGTCAGACCACTCAAGAGTTAGTCAACATTAGTTTCGACAGAAGAGCTATCTCTGGCATCATTTGAGTCAGAATCAGAAATTTCTCCAGCTGCCGGTTCACTCCGTCTTTCTTCCAGCTGTTTCCTGGCTCTGGCTGCATCCTGCTCCTCTTTTACCGTCACTCAAGGACGAACTGTACCTCACGTTTAGGAACTTTTACATCACAATTACAAGCCAGGTGACATCCATCACACTCCTTTATTTTGCACCCTACATCTTGACAGGAGTCAGCAGGACAGAAACAACTGCATATATCAAACAACTAGTTAATTTCTTCTTGAAATATATCTTACTGTAGACATTTTTGTTATTAAATTTTATTCCTCTACTGTACAATTTTCTCAATCTTTCCTCAATAGTTTTCTGGCTGAGAATAGGAATAGTCTTTCTGTCTCCAATTGATTTCTGCCATAGTTCAGAACAATCCTTAGCTGCTACCTTGATAATCACTGAAACATCAGAAAGCTTTCCTTCATCACATTTATATATCACCAGTAGTTCCTTAACATATCGTCTTTGTAGGGAAGTTTGTTCACTGGAAGAACAGTGGCATGGCTAAACAATGCATGTTCTGTGGCTTTCCTGGTTGACATTGTAGCATCTCAGTAGTAAACTATGTAAGTAATCAGAATATCTGTAAGGAGAGAAAGTTAATGTTTATAAATACTGCCGAGAACATAGATACAGTACATCAAACACAGTGCTGCACTTCTCAGTAATACAGACATATTCCAAAATTTCAATTCCAAATGTAGGCTAAACCTCAACCAATCAACTTCATATTTGGCACTGAATCTAAGACATATATAAAGAACAATGCCTGAAGAGTGCAGCTTTGAACAAATTTTCAATGTTCCCTATTATGACTATTCAGAGAGGGAAGGAGGAATTCTACTGGTTCTGATATAAATATTCAACAATATTGATTTGCATCATTCGTGATCCATGTTTATCTTCTCAACACTGTTAAAAAATCTTTTCCTTTGATGTGGAATGTTATGATTATCACAAGTATGTTCATTACATTATTTTTTCCTGTTTTATATCTCACTGATGGTTTTAGTGATTTCATGGAACTATAAAACATACCAGAATTATATTAAATATTCATTTGCTAGATCCTGGCAGTTTAATAATTCTGTACAACACCCATAAACAGCTCCTCGTCCACACACACACTGACATGACCTTAATTATATATTTCAACACTGTATGAATCCTGTTGTGTGTGATGGGAAGTGTAACTATTGTACAGAATAAAGTAGCAGAATGTATTCAATATTGCTAATTAAATACATATTTACATACAACCTCCCTCAGTACCACCTACAGAAGGCATTCAACCCCGACAACCTCAGTGCATCTAAACAATCTAACCCAAAACCGACACACCGTATCCACTGTCCTCCTCCTCTCTCATCACAAACTCCACCTTCACATACCCCCCCCCCACCATAGTTCCTCGCCAGGTCTTCCGCTACCCAAACCCCAATGCATCCACAAGACCACAGTTTTAGAAAAGAAGTTGATGGTTTGGAATACAAAAGTGGACAGAATAACAAATAAATATGTGGAGTGGCATGAAAGAATCAAGGAAATGACCACAGACATCACAGCACTCACAGAAACGAAACACACTGGGGTTGATAACAGATGAAATCTTCCTATATGCATATCAGATCCTGAGGAAAGATAAAGGGAGCAGAGGGGGAGGAGGAGTTGCCCTCATCATTAAAAATTGGTGGGGATTTTCGGAAATGGAAGGAATGGGTGAAAAGGACTACATAATAGTAACAATTCAGTCTGGGGGCCCTAAGGTGGCAATTGCACTGATGTACAACCAACCACAGAGCATCAAAAATTAACGAGTTTCTGCATGGATTCACGAGAGGTCGTTCCTGTCTAACAAACTTACAGACGTTCATCAAGAAAACATTGGAGGTATTAGACAACGATAAAAAAATATGATGTTTATTTGAATACCAATAAAATCTTCGATAGAGTACCCCTCAAGAGGCTCTCAACATTGCAATAGCAGGTTCTACATAACACTGCAACTGCTGGTACTACATAACACTGTAACTGCTGGGACTACATAACACTGTAACTGCTGGTACTACATAACACTGTAACAGCTGGTACTACATAACACTGTAACTGCTGGTACTACATAACACTGTAACAGCTGGTACTACATAACACTGTAACTGCTGGTACTACATAACACTGTAACTGCTGGTACTACATAACACTGCAACTGCTGGTACTACATAACACTGTAACTGCTGGTACTACATAACACTGTAACTGCTGGTACTACATAACACTGTAACTGCTGGTACTACATAACACTGTAACTGCTGGTACTACATAACACTGTAACTGCTGGTACTACATAACACTGTAACTGCTGGTACTACATAACACTGTAACTGCTGGTACTACATAACACTGTAACTGCTGGTACTACATAACACTGCAACTGCTGGTACTACATAACACTGCAACTGCTGGTACTACATAACACTGTAACTGCTGGTACTACATAACACTGCAGCTGCTGGTACTACATAACACTACAGATGCCAGTATTACTTAACACTGCAGCTGTTGGTACTACATAACACTGCAGCTGCTGGTACTACATAACACTGCAGCTGCTGGTACTACATAACACTGCAGTTGCTGGTACTACATAACACTACAGATGCCAGTATTACTTAACACTGCAGCTGCTGGTACTACATAACACTGAAACTGCTGGTACTACATAACACTGTAACTGCTGGTACTACATAACACTGTAACTGCTGGTACTACATAACACTGCAGCTGCTGGTACTACATAACACTGCAGTTGCTGGTACTACATAACACTACAGATGCCAGTATTACTTAACACTGCAGCTGCTGGTACTACATAACACTGTAACTGCTGGTACTACATAACACTGCAACTGCTGGTACTACATAACACTGTAACTGCTGGTACTACATAACACTGTAACTGCTGGTACTACATAACACTGCAACTGCTGGTACTACATAACACTGTAACTGCTGGTACTACATAACACTGTAACTGCTGGTACTACATAACACTGCAACTGCTGGTACTACATAACACTGCAACTGCTGGTACTACATAACACTGTAACTGCTGGTACTACATAACACTGTAACTGCTGGTACTACATAACACTGTAACGGCTGGTACTACATAACACTGTAACTGCTGGTACTACAAAACACTGTAACTGCTGGTAATACATAAGACTGTAACTGCTGGTACTACATAACACTGTAACTGCTGGTACTACATAACACTGTAACTGCTGGTACTACATAACACTGCAACTGCTGGTACTGCATAACACTGCAACTGCTGGTACTACATAACACTGTAACTGCTGGTACTACATAACACTGTAACTGCTGGTACTACATAACACTGCAGATGCTAGTATTACTTAACACTGCAGCTGCTGGTGCTACATAACACTGCAGCTGCTGGTACTACATAACACTGCAGATGCTAGTATTACTTAACACTGCACCTGCTGGTACTACATAACACTGCACCTGCTGGTACTACATAACACTGCAGCTGCTGGTACTACATAACATTGCAGTTGCTAGTATCACTTAACACTGCAGCTGCTGGTACTACATAACACTGCAGCTGCTGGTACTACATAACACTGCAGCTGCTGGTAATACATAACACTGCAGCTGCTGGTACTACATAACACTGCAGTTGCTAGTATTACATAACACTGCAGCTGCTGGTGCTACATAACACTGCAGATGCTAGTATTACTTAACACTGCAGCTGCTGGTGCTACATAACACTGCAGCTGCTGGTACTACATAACATTGCAGTTGCTAGTATCACTTAACACTGCAGCTGCTGGTACTACATAACACTGCAGCTGCTGGTACTACATAACACTGCAGCTGCTGGTACTACATAACACTGCAGCTGCTGGTACTACATAACATTGCAGTTGCTAGTATCACTTAACACTGCAGCTGCTGGTACTACATAACACTGCAGCTGCTGGTACTACATAACACTGCACCTGCTGGTACTACATAACACTGCAGCTGCTGGTACTACATAACATTGCAGTTGCTAGTATCACTTAACACTGCAGCTGCTGGTACTACATAACACTGCAGCTGCTGGTACTACATAACACTGCAGCTGCTGGTAATACATAACACTGCAGCTGCTGGTACTACATAACACTGCAGTTGCTAGTATTACATAACACTGCAGCTGCTGGAGCAACATAACATTGCAGTTGCTGGTATTACATAACACTGCAGTTGCTAGTATTACTTAACACTGCAGCTGCTGGTACTACGTAACACTGCATCTGCTGGTACCACATAACACTGCAGTTGCTAGTATTACATAACACTGCAGGTGCTGATAATACATAACACTGCAGCTGCTGGTACTACATAACACTGCAGTTGCTAGTATTACTTAACAATGCAGCTGCTGGTACTACATAACACTACAGATGCTAGTATTACTTAACACTGCAGCTGCTGGTGCTACATAACACTGCAGCTGCTGGTACTACATAACACTGCAGCTGCTGGTACTACATAACATTGCAGTTGCTAGTATCACTTAACACTGCAGCTGCTGGTACTACATAACACTGCAGCTGCTTGTACTACATAACACTGCAGCTGCTGGTACTACATAACACTGCAGCTGCTAGTATTACTCAACACTGCAGCTGCTGGTACTACGTAACACTGCAGCTGCTGGTACTACATAACACTGCAGTTGCTAGTATTACATAACACTGCAGCTGCTGGAGCAACATAACATTGCAGTTGCTGGTATTACATAACACTGCAGTTGCTAGTATTACTTAACACTGCAGCTGCTGGTACTACGTAACACTGCATCTGCTGGTACCACATAACACTGCAGTTGCTAGTATTACATAACACTGCAGGTGCTGATAATACATAACACTGCAGCTGCTGGTACTACATAACACTGCACTTGCTAGTATTACTTAACACTGCAGCTGCTGGAGCTACATAACATTGCAGTTGCTGGTACTACATAACACTGCAGTTGCTAGTATTACTTAACAATGCAGCTGCTGGTACTACGTAACACTGCATCTGCTGGTACCACATAACACTGCAGTTGCTAGTATTACATAACACTGCAGCTGCTAATACATAACACTGCAGCTGCTGGTACTACATAACACTGCACTTGCTAGTATTACTTAACACTGCAGCTGCTGGTACTACATAACACTGCAGTTGCTAGTATTACTTAACACTGCAGCTGCTGGTACTACATAACACTGTAGTTGCTGGTACTACATAACACTGCAGTTGCTAGTATTACTTAACACTGCAGCTGCTGGTACTACATAACACTGCAGTTGCTAGTATTACTTAACACTGCAGCTGCTGGAGCTACATAACATTGCAGTTGCTGGTACTACATAACACTGCAGTTGCTAGTATTACTTAACACTGCAGCTGCTGGAGCTACATAACATTGCACCTGCTGGTACTACATGACACTGCAGATGCTAGTATTACTTAACACTGCAGCTGCTGGTACTGCATAACACTGCAGTTGCTGGTACTACATAACACTGCAGTTGCTAGTATTACTTAACACTGCAGCTGCTGGTACTGCATAGCACTGCAGCTGCTGGTACTACATAACACTGCAGCTGCTGGTACTGCATAACACTGCAGGTGCTGGTACTACATAACACTGCAGTTGCTAGTATTACTTAAAACTGCAGCTGCTGGTATTACATAACACTGCAGCTGCTGGTACTACATAACACTGCAGTTGCTAGTATTACTTAACACTGCAGCTGCTGATACTACATAACACTTCAGCTGTTGGTACTACATAACACTGCAGTTGCTAGTATTACTTAAAACTGCAGCTGCTGGTATTACATAACACTGCAGCTGCTGGTACTACATAACACTGCAGTTGCTAGTATTACTTAACACTGCAGCTGCTGGTACTACATAACACTTCAGCTGTTGGTACTACATAACACTGCAGTTGCTAGTATTACTTAAAACTGCAGCTGCTGGTATTACATAACACTGCAGCTGCTGGTACTACATAACACTGCAGTTGCTAGTATTACTTAACACTGCAGCTGCTGGTACTACATAACACTGCAGCTGCTGGTACTACATAACACTGCAGTTGTTAGTATTACTTAACACTGCAGCTGCTGGTACTACACAACACTGCAGTTGCTAATATTACTTAACACTGCAGCTGCTGGTACTACATAACACTGCAGTTGCTAGTATTACTTAACACTGCAGCTGCTGGTGCTACATAACACTGCAGCTGCTGGTACTACACAACACTGCAGTTGCTAATATTACTTAACACTGCAGCTGCTGGTACTACATAACACTGCAGTTGTTAGTATTACTTAACACTGCAGTTGCTGGTACTACATAACATTGCAGTTGCTAGTATTACTTAACACTGCAGCTGCTGGTACTACATAACACTGCAGTTGCTAGTATTACTTAACACTGCAGCTGCTGGTACTACATAACACTGCAGTTCCTAGTATTCCCTAACACTGCAGCTGCTTGTACTACATAACACTGCAGTTGCTAGTATTACTTAACACTGCAGCTGCTGGTACTACATAACACTGTAGTTGTTAGTATTACTTAACACTGCAGCTGCTGGTACAACATAACATTGCAGCTGCTGGTACTACATAACACTGCAGTTGCTAGTATTACTTAACACTGCAGCTGCTGGTACTACATAACATTGCAACTGCTGGTACTACATAAAACTGCCGTTGCTAGTATTACTTAACACTGCAGCTGCTGGTACTACATAACATTGCAGTTGTTAGTATTACTTAACACGGCAGCTGCTGGTACTACATAACACTGCAGTTGCTAGTATTACTTAACATTGCAGCTGCTGGTACTACACAACATTGCAGTTGCTAGTATTACTTAACACTGCAGCTGCTGGTACTACATAACATTGCAGTTGTTAGTATTACTTAACACGGCAGCTGCTGGTACTACATAACACTGCAGTTGCTAGTATTACTTAACACTGCAGCTGCTAGTACTACATAACACTGCAGTTGCTAGTATTACTTAACACTGCAGCTGCTGGTACTACATAACACTGCAAATGCTAGTATTACTTAACACTGCAACTGCTGGTACTACATAACACTGCAGCTGCTGGTGCTACATGACACTGCAGCTGCTGGTACTACATAACACTGCAGTTGCTAGTATTACTTAACACTGCAGCTGCTGGTACTACATAACACTGCAGTTGCTATTACTACTTAACACGGCAGCTGCTGGTACTACATAACACTGCACTTGCTAGTATTACTTAACACTGCAGCTGCTGGTACTACGTAACACTGCAGCTGCTGGTACTACATAACACTGCCGTTGCTAGTATTACTTAACACTGCAGCTGCTGGTACTACATAACACTGCAGCTGCTGGTACTACATAACACTGCCGTTGCTAGTATTACTTAACACTGCAGCTGCTGGTACTACTTAACACTGCAGCTGCTGGTACTACATAACACTGCATCTGCTGGTAATACATAACACTGCAGTTGCTAGTATTACGTAACACTGCAGCTGCTGGTACTACATAACACTGCAGCTGCTTTTACTACATAACACTGCCGTTGCTAGTATTACTTAACACTGCAGCTGCTGGTACTACATAACACTGCAGCTGCTGGTACTACATAACATTGCAGTTGCTAGTATTACGTAACACTGCAGCTGCTGGTACTACATAACACTGCAGCTGCTGGTACTACATAACACTGCAGCTGCTGGTACTTCATAACACTGCAGTTGCTAGTATTACTTAACACTGCAGCTGCTGGTACTACATAACACTGCAGCTGCTGGTTCTACATAACACTGCAGCTGCTGGTACTACATAACACTGCAGTTGCTAGTATTACTTAACACTGCAGCTGCTGGTACTACACATCACTGCAGCTGCTGATACTACATAACACTGCAGTTGTTAGTATTACTTAACACTGCAGCTGCTGGTACAACACAACACTGCAGTTGCTAGTATTACTTAACACTGCAGTTGCTGGTACTACATAACACTGCAGTTGCTAGTATTACTTAACACTGCAGCTGCTGGTACTACATAACACTGCCGTTGCTAGTATTACTTAACACTGCAGCTGCTGGTACTACATAACACTGCCGTTGCTAGTATTACTTAACACTGCAGCTGCTGGTACTACATAACACTGCAGCTGCTGGTACTACATAACACTGCAGCTGCTGGTACTTCATAACACTGCAGCTGCTGGTACTACATAACACTGCAGTTGCTAGTATTACCTAACACTGCAGCTGCTGGTACTACATAACACTGCAGTTGTTAGCATTACTTAACACTGCAGCTGCTGGTACTGCATAACACTGCAGGTGCTGGTACTACATAACACTGCAGCTGTTGGTACTACATAACACTGCAGTTGCTAGTATTACTTAAAACTGCAGCTGCTGGTACTACATAACACTGCAGCTGCTGGTACTACATAACACTGCAGCTGCTGGTACTACATAACACTGCAGTTGCTAGTATTACTTAACACTGCAGCTGCTGGTACTACATAACACTGCAGCTGCTGGTACTACATAACACTGCAGTTGTTAGTATTACTTAACACTGCAGCTGCTGGTACTAGACAACACTGCAGTTGCTAGTATTACTTAACACTGCAGTTGCTGGTACTACATAACATTGCAGTTGCTAGTATTACTTAACACTGCAGCTGCTGGTACTACATAACACTGCAGTTGCTAGTATTACTTAACACTGCAGCTGCTGGTGCTACATAACACTGCAGTTGTTAGTATTACTTAACACTGCAGCTGCTGGTACTACATAACACTGCAGTTCCTAGTATTACCTAACACTGCAGCTGCTGGTAGTACATAACACTGCAGTTGCTAGAATTACTTAACACTGCAGCTGCTTGTACTACATAACACTGCAGTTGCTAGTGTTACTTAACACTGCAGCTGCTGGTACTACATAACATTGCAGCTGCTGGTACTACATAACACTGCAGTTGCTAGTATTACTTAACTCTGCAGCTGCTGGTAATACATAACATTGCAACTGCTGGTACTACATAACACTGCAGTTGCTAGTATTACTTAACACTGCAGCTGCTGGTACTACATAAAACTGCAGTTGAAAGTATTACTTAACACTGCAGCTGCTGGTACTACATAACATTGCAGTTGTTAGTATTACTTAACACTGCAGCTGCTGGTACTACGTAAAACTGCAGTTGAAAGTATTACTTAACACTGCAGCTGCTGGTACTACATAACACTGCAGTTGCTAGTATTACTTAACACTTCAGCTGCTGGTACTACATAAAACTGCAGTTGCTAGTACTCCTTAACACTGCAGCTGCTGGTACTACATAACATTGCAGTTGTTAGTATTACTTAACACGGCAGCTGCTGGTACTACATAAAACTGCAGTTGCTAGTATTACTTAACTCTGCAGCTGCTGGTACTACATGACACTGCAGCTGCTGGTACTACATAACACTGCAGTTGCTAGTATTACTTAACACTGCAGCTGCTGGTACTACATAACACTGCAGTTGCTAGTATTACTTAACACTGCAGCTGCTGGTACTACATGACACTGCAAATGCTAGTATTACTTAACACTGCAACTGCTGGTACTACATGACACTGCAGCTGCTGGTACTACATAACACTGCAGTTGCTAGTATTACTTAACACTGCAGCTGCTGGTACTACATAACACTGCAGTTGCTATTACTACTTAACACGGCAGCTGCTGGTACTACATAACACTGCAGCCGCTGGTACTACATAACACTGCAGCTGCTGGTACTTCATAACACTGCAGCTGCTGGTACTACATAACATTGCAGTTGCTAGTATTACGTAACACTGCAGCTGCTGGTACTACATAACACTGCAGCTGCTGGTACTTCATAACACTGCAGTTGCTAGTATTACTTAACATTGCAGCTGCTGGTACTACACATCACTGCAGCTGCTGATACTACATAACACTGCAGTTGTTAGTATTACTTAACACTGCAGCTGCTGGTACTACATAACATTGCAGTTGCTAGTATTACTTAACACTGCAGCTGCTGGTACTACATAACACTGCAGTTGCTAGTATTACTTAACACTGCAGCTGCTGGTAATACATAACACTGCCGTTGCTAGTATTACTTAACACTGCAGCTGCTGGTACTACATAACACTGCAGCTGCTGGTACTACATAACACTGCAGCTGCTGGTACTACATAACACTGCCGTTGCTAGTATTACTTAACACTGCAGCTGCTGGTACTACACATCACTGCAGCTGCTGGTACTACATAACACTGCAGTTCCTAGTATTACCTAACACTGCAGCTGCTGTTAGTACATAACACTGCAGTTGCTAGAATTACTTAACACTGCAGCTGCTGGTACTACATAACACTGCAGTTGCTAGTATTACTTAACACTGCAGCTGCTGGTGCTACATAACATTGCAACTGCTGGTACTACATAACACTGCAGTTGCTAGTATTACTTAACACTGCAGCTGCTGGTACTACATAAAACTGCAGTTGAAAGTATTACTTAACACTGCAGCTGCTGGTATTACATAACACTGCAGTTGCTAGTATTCCTTAACACTGCAGCTGCTGGTACTACATAACATTGCAGTTGTTAGTATTACTTAACACTGCAGCTGCTGGTACTACATAACACTGCAGTTGCTAGTATTACTTAGCTCTGCAGCTGCTGGTACTACATAACACCTCAGCTGCTGGTACTATATAAAACTGCAGTTGCTAGTATTACTTAACATTGCAGCTGCTGGTACTACACAACATTGCAGTTGCTAGTATTACTTAACACTGCAGCTGTTGGTACTATATAACACTGCAGCTGCTGGTACTACATAACACTGCAGTTGCTAGTATTACTTAACACTGGAGCTGCTGGTACTACATAACACTGCAGTTGCTAGTATTACTTAACATTGCAGCTGCTGGTACTACACAACATTGCAGTTGCTAGTATTACTTAACACTGCAGCTGTTGGTACTATATAACACTGCAGCTGCTGGTACTACATAACACTGCAGTTGCTAGTATTACTTAACTCTGCAGCTGCTGGTACTACATAACACTGCAGTTGCTAGTATTACTTAACACTGCAGCTGCTGGTACTACATAACACTGCAGTTGCTAGTATTACTTAACACGGCAGCTGCTGGTACTACATAACACTGCACTTGCTAGTATTACTTAACACTGCAGCTGCTGGTACTACGTAACACTGCAGCTGCTGGTACTACATAACACTGCAGTTGCTAGTACTACTTAACACGGCAGCTGCTGGTACTACATAACACTGCACTTGCTAGTATTACTTAACACTGCAGCTGCTGGTACTACGTAACACTGCAGCTGCTGGTACTACATAACACTGCAGTTGCTGGTACTACATAACACTGCAGTTGCTAGTATTACGTAACACTGCAGATGCTGGTACTACATAACACTGCAGCTGCTGGTACTACATAACACTGCAGCTGCTGGTACTACATAACATTGCAGTTGCTAGTATTACGTAACACTGCAGCTGCTGGTACTACATAACACTGCAGTTGCTGGTACTACATAACACTGCAGTTGCTAGTATTACGTAACACTGCAGATGCTGGTACTACATAACACTGCAGCTGCTGGTACTACATAACACTGCAGCTGCTGGTACTACATAACATTGCAGTTGCTAGTATTACTTAACACTGCAGCTGCTGGTACTACATAACACTGCAGTTGCTAGTATTACTTAACACTGCAGCTGCTGGTGCTACATAACACTGCAGTTGCTAGTATTACTTAACACTGCAGCTGCTGGTACTACATAACACTGCAGTTGCTAGTATTACTTAACACTGCAGCTGCTGGTACTACACATCACTGCAGTTGCTAGTATTACTTAACACTGCAGTTGCTGGTACTACATAACACTGCAGTTGCTAGTATTACTTAACACTGCAGCTGCTGGTGCTACATAACACTGCAGTTGCTAGTATTACTTAACACTGCAGCTGCTGGTACTACATAACACTGCAGTTGCTAGTATTACTTAACACTGCAGCTGCTGGTATTGCATAACACTGCAGTTGCTAGTATTACCTAACACTGGAGCTGCTGGTAGTACATAACACTGCAGTTGCTAGTATTACTTAACACTGCAGCTGCTGGTACTACATAACACTGCAGTTGCTAGTATTACTTAACACTGCAGCTGCTGGTACTACATAACACTGCAGTTGCTAGTATTACTTAACACTGCAGCTGCTGGTGCTACATAACACTGCAGTTGCTAGTATTACTTAACACTGCAGCTGCTGGTACTACATAACACTGCAGTTGCAAGTATTACTTAACACTGCAGCTGCTGGTACTACATAACACTGCAGTTGCTAGTATTCCTTAACACTGCAGCTGCTGGCACTACGTAACATTGCAGTTGCTAGTATTACTTAACACTGCAGCTGCTGGTACTACATATCACTGCAGCTGCTGGTACTACATAACACTGCAGCTGCTGGTACTACATAACACCTCAGCTGCTGGTACTATATAAAACTGCAGTTGCTAGTATTACTTAACACTGCAGCTGCTGGTACTACATAACACTGCAGCTGCTGGTACAACATAACACTGCAGTTGCTAGTATTACTTAACACTGCAGCTGCTGGCACTACACAACATTGCAGTTGCTAGTATTACTTAACACTGCAGCTGCTGGTACTACATAACACTGCAGCTGCTGGTACTACATAACACTGCAGCTGCTGGTACTACATAACACTGCAGCTGCTGGTACTACATAACACTGCAGTTGCTATTATTACTTAACACTGCAGCTGCTGGTACTACATAACACTGCAGCTGCTGGTACTACATAACACTGCAGTTGCTAGTATTACTTAACACTGCAGCTGCTGGTGCTACATAACACTGCAATTGCTAGTATTACTTAACACTGCAGCTGCTGGTACTACATGACACTGCAATTGCTAGTATTACTTAACACTGCAGCTGCTGGAGCTACATAACACTGCAGCTGCTGGTACTACGTAACACTGCAGTTGTTAGTATTACTTAACACTGCAGCTGCTGGTACTACACAACATTGCAGTTGCTAGTATTACTTAACACTGCAGCTGCTGGTACTACATAACACTGCAGTTGCTAGTATTACTTAACACTACAGCTTCTGGTACTACATAACACTGCAGTTGCTAGTATTACTTAACACTGCAGCTGCTGGTACTACATAATATTGCAGTTGCTAGTGTTACTTAACACTGTAGCTACTGGTACTACATAACACTGCAGCTGCTGGTACTACATAACACTGCAGCTGCTGGTGCTACATAACACTGCAGCTGCTGGTACTACATAACCCTGCATTTGCTAGTATTACTTAACACTGCAGCTGCTGGTACTACATAACACTGCAGTTGCTGGTATTACTTAACACTGCAGTTGCTAGTATTACTTAACACTGCAGATGCTGGTACTACATAACACTGCAGCTGCTGGTGCTACATAAGACTGCATTTGCTAGTATTACTTAACACTGCAGCTGCTGGTACTACATAACACTGCAGTTGCTAGTATTACTTAACACTGCAGCTGCTGGTATTACATAACACTGCAGCTGCTGGTACTACATAACACTGCAGTTGCTAGTATTACCTAACACTGCAGCTGCTGGTATTACATAACACTGCAGCTGCTTGTACTACATAACACTGCAGTTGCTAGTATTACTTAACACTGCAGCTGCTGGTACTACATGACACTGAAGTTGCTAGTATTACTTAACACCGCAGCTGCTGGTACTACGTAACACTGCAGTTGCTAGTATTACTTAACACTGCAGCTGCTGGTACTACATAACACTGCAGCTGCTGGTACTACATAACACTGCATCTGCTGGTACTACATAACACTGCAGCTGCTGGTACTACTTAACACTGCAGCTGCTGGTACTACATAACACTGCAGCTTCTGGTACTACTTAGCACTGCAGCTGCTGGTACTACATAGCACTGCAGCTTCTGGTACTACATAACACTGCAGCTTCTGGTACTACATAACATTGCAGCTTCTGGTACTACTTAGCACTGCAGCTGCTGGTACTACATAACACTGCAGCTTCTGGTACTACATAACACTGCAGCTGCTGGTACTACTTAACACTGCAGCTTCTGGTACTACATAACACTGCAGCTGCTGGTACTACTTAACACTGCAGCTTCTGGTACTACATAACACTGCAGCTGCTGGTACTACATAACACTGCAGTTGCTAGTATTACTTAACACTGCAGCTGCTGGTGCTACATAACACTGCAGTTGCTAGTATTACTTAACACTGCAGCTGCTGGTACTACATAACACTGCAGTTGCTAGTATTACTTAACACTGCAGCTGCTGGTACTACATAACACTGCAGTTGCTAGTATTACTTAACACTGCAGCTGCTGGTGCTACATAACACTGCAGTTGCTAGTATTACTTAACACTGCAGCTGCTGGTACTACATAACACTGCAGTTGCAAGTATTACTTAACACTGCAGCTGCTGGTACTACATAACACTGCAGTTGCTAGTATTCCTTAACACTGCAGCTGCTGGCACTACGTAACATTGCAGTTGCTAGTATTACTTAACACTGCAGCTGCTGGTACTACATATCACTGCAGCTGCTGGTACTACATAACACTGCAGTTGCTAGTATTACTTAGCACTGCAGCTGCTGGTACTACATAACACCTCAGCTGCTGGTACTATATAAAACTGCAGTTGCTAGTATTACTTAACACTGCAGCTGCTGGTACTACATAACACTGCAGCTGCTGGTACAACATAACACTGCAGTTGCCAGTATTACTTAACACTGCAGCTGCTGGCACTACACAACATTGCAGTTGCTAGTATTACTTAACACTGCAGCTGCTGGTACTACATAACAGTGCAGTTGCTAGTATTACTTAACACTGCAGCTGCTGGTACTACATAACACTGCAGTTGCTGGTACTACATAACACTGCAGCTGCTGGTACTACATAACACTGTAGCTGCTGGTGCTACATAACACTGCAGTTGCTAGTATTACTTAACACTGCAGCTGCTGGTGCTACATAACACTGCAATTGCTAGTATTACTTAACACTGCAGCTGCTGGTACTACGTAACACTGCAGTTGTTAGTATTACTTAACACTGCAGCTGCTGGTACTACATAACACTGCAGCTGCTGGTACTACATAACACTGCAGTTGCTAGTAATACTTAACACTGCAGCTGCTGGTACTACATAACACTGCAGTTGCTAGTATTACTTAACACTGCAGCTGCTGGTACTACATAATATTGCAGTTGCTAGTGTTACTTAACACTGCAGCTACTGGTACTACATAACACTGCAGCTGCTGGTACTACATAACACTGCAGCTGCTGGTGCTACATAACACTGCAGCTGCTGGTACTACTTAACACTGCAGCTGCTGGTACTACATAACACTGCAGCTTCTGGTACTACTTAGCACTGCAGCTGCTGGTACTACATAACACTGCAGTTGCTAGTATTACTTAACACTGCAGCTGCTGGTACTACATAATATTGCAGTTGCTAGTGTTACTTAACACTGCAGCTACTGGTACTACATAACACTGCAGCTGCTGGTACTACATAACACTGCAGCTGCTGGTGCTACATAACACTGCAGCTGCTGGTACTACATAACCCTGCATTTGCTAGTATTACTTAACACTGCAGCTGCTGGTACTACATAACACTGCAGTTGCTGGTATTACTTAACACTGCAGTTGCTAGTATTACTTAACACTGCAGATGCTGGTACTACATAACACTGCAGCTGCTGGTGCTACATAAGACTGCATTTGCTAGTATTACTTAACACTGCAGCTGCTGGTACTACATAACACTGCAGTTGCTAGTATTACTTAACACTGCAGCTGCTGGTATTACATAACACTGCAGCTGCTGGTACTACATAACACTGCAGTTGCTAGTATTACCTAACACTGCAGCTGCTGGTATTACATAACACTGCAGCTGCTTGTACTACATAACACTGCAGTTGCTAGTATTACTTAACACTGCAGCTGCTGGTACTACATGACACTGAAGTTGCTAGTATTACTTAACACCGCAGCTGCTGGTACTACGTAACACTGCAGTTGCTAGTATTACTTAACACTGCAGCTGCTGGTACTACATAACACTGCAGCTGCTGGTACTACATAACACTGCATCTGCTGGTACTACATAACACTGCAGCTGCTGGTACTACTTAACACTGCAGCTGCTGGTACTACATAACACTGCAGCTTCTGGTACTACTTAGCACTGCAGCTGCTGGTACTACATAGCACTGCAGCTTCTGGTACTACATAACACTGCAGCTTCTGGTACTACATAACACTGCAGCTTCTGGTACTACTTAGCACTGCAGCTGCTGGTACTACATAACACTGCAGCTTCTGGTACTACATAACACTGCAGCTGCTGGTACTACTTAACACTGCAGCTTCTGGTACTACATAACACTGCAGCTGCTGGTACTACTTAACACTGCAGCTTCTGGTACTACATAACACTGCAGCTGCTGGTACTACTTAACACTGCAGCTTCTGGTACTACATAACACTGCAGCTGCTGGTACTACTTAACACTGCAGCTTCTGGTACTACATAACACTGCAGCTGCTGGTACTACTTAACACTGCAGCTTCTGGTACTACATAACACTGCAGCTGCTGGTACTACTTAACACTGCAGCTTCTGGTACTACATAACACTGCAGCTGCTGGTACTACTTAACACTGCAGCTTCTGGTACTACATAACACTGCAGCTGCTGGTACTACTTAACACTGCAGCTTCTGGTACTACATAACACTGCAGCTGCTGGTACTACTTAACACTGCAGCTGCTGGTACTACATAACACTGCAGCTGCTGGTACTACTTAACACTGCAGCTTCTGGTACTACATAACACTGCAGCTGCTGGTACTACTTAACACTGCAGCTTCTGGTACTACTTAACACTGCAGCTGCTGGTACTACTTAACACTGCAGCTGCTGGTACTACATAACACTGCAGCTTCTGGTACTACATAGTATTGCAATTACTAGTATTACTTAACACTGCCACTGCTGGTACTACTTAATTAACATTGCAGCTGCAGGTATGAATTAACATTAAACCTGCTAGTACTATTAAACATTGCAGCTGCTGGTAGTCTATAACAGCAGCTGCTGTGTTATTATAGTACCAGAGACCGCCCCCAGGGCCCGGTCTATGATCAGGCCTCATGATGGATAAGGGTCTGCTCAACCAGACTGTTACTGCTGGCTGCACGTAAACCGACGCATGAACCACAGCCCGGCTGGTCAGGTACTGACTTTAGGTGCCTGTCCAGCACTTTATTGAAGACAGCCAGGGGTCTATTGGTAATCCCCTTTATGTACGCTGAAAGGCAGTTGAACAATGTTTTAGTGTACTCGTGGCGCCTCTGCTTTTCACTGGGGGGAAGTTGCATCTCCTGCTGTCATAGGGAGTGATTTTTATGTGCTCATTTTAGACTAGTACCTCTAGGATTTTCCAAGTGTATATTATCATGTATCTTTCTCGCCTGCGTTCCAGAGGATATAAATCAAGGGACTTAACATTCTCCAAGTCTGCAATTTTCCCTGCTTTGAAAGGGACCATTAGCGTAGAGCAATATTCCAGCCTAGAGAGAATAAGCTATTTGAAGAGAATTATTATGAGCTTGGCATCCCTAGTTTTGAAGGTTCTCATGTACAGTGAATCAACTTTCTCATACTTCTCTGTGTGTTCTCCAATAAATTCATATCCATTCTGTAGTAAGGAGACCAAGCCTGAGCAGCAGCATTTAAGGGAGGCCTGACTAGTGATGTATAGAGCTGAAAAATTATTTTTGGACGGCTGTTACATATACTTCTTAATATGTTGATAAATTAGACACATGTGCAACTCTTGGGTATCTTTATTGAGGAAACGTTTCGCCACACAGTGGCTTCATCAGTCCATACGTAGGAGAAACTTGAAGAACAGGAGGAGAATGAGGTAATCAGTCCCTCAACCTTGAGTCGATGTGTTCAGTCCATCAATCTTATTCAAGATTGATGGACTGAACACATCGACTCAAGGTTGAGGGACTGATTACCTCATTCTCCTCCTGTTCTTCAAGTTTCTCCTACGTATGGACTGATGAAGCCACTGTGTGGCGAAACGTTTCCTCAATAAAGATACCCAAGAGTTGCACATGTGTCTAATTTATCAACATGTCGGTTCTCTGAACCATTCATCTACAAAGTTATGTAGTACCATGCAGCTGCAGTGTTATGTAGTACCATGCAGCTGAAGTGCTATGTAGTACCATGCAGCTGCAGTGTTATGTAGTACCATGCAGCTGCAGTGTTATGTAGTACCATGCAGCTGCAGTGTTATGTAGTACCATGCAGCTGCAGGGTTATGTGGTACCATGCAGCTGCAGTGTTATGCAGTACCATGCAGCTGCAGTGTTATGTGGTACCATGCAGCTGCAGTGTTATGTAGTACCATGCAGCTGCAGTGTTATGTAGTACCATGCAGCTGCAGTGTTATGTAGTACCATGCAGCTGCAGTGTTATGTAGTACCATGCAGCTGCAGTGTTATGTAGTACCATGCAGCTGCAGTGTTATGTAGTACCATGCAGCTGCAGTGTTATGTAGTACCATGCAGCTGCAGTGTTATGTAGTACCATGCAGCTGCAGTGTTATGTAGTACAATGCAGCTGCAGTGTTATGTAGTACCATGCAGCTGCAGTGTTATGTAGTACCATGCAGCTGCAGTGTTATGTAGTACCATGCAGCTGCAGTGTTATGTAGTACCATACAGCTGCATTGTTATGTAGTACCATGCAGCTGCAGTGTTATGTAGTACCATGCAGCTGCAGTGTTATGTAGTACCATACAGCTGCAGTGTTATGTAGTACCATACAGCTGCAGTGTTACATATTAGCAGAAACTGTAATGTTATGCTATGCCAAATCAAAATCGAGAACAACGTCCAGTATTGGGCCCCTACTTAAACAAGATTTGTCCTACACAGATGACAACAAGGAAATGAGTGAGCTACTCAAGTCCCAATATGACTCAGTTTTTAGCAAGACGCTAACCAGACTGAGAGTCGAAGATCAAAATGAATTTTTTATGAGAGAGCCACAAAATTTGATTAACACAAGCCTATCCGATGTTATCCTGACGCCAAATGACTTCGAACAGGCGATAAATGACATGCCCATGCACTCTGCCCCAGGGCCAGACTCATGGAACTCTGTGTTCATCAAGAACTGCAAGAAGCCTCTATCACGAGCCTTTTCCATCCTATGGAGAGGGAGCATGGACACGGGGGTCGTCCCACAGTTACTAAAAACAACAGACATAGCCCCACTCCACAAAGGGGGCAGTAAAGCAACAGCAAAGAACTACAGACCAATAGCACTAACATCCCATATCATAAAAATCTTTGAAAGGGTCCTAAGAAGCAAGATCACCACGCATCTAGAAACCCATCAGTTACACAACCCAGGGCAACATGGGTTTAGAACAGGTCGCTCCTGTCTGTCTCAACTATTGGACCACTACGACAAGGTCCTAAATGCACTAGAAGACAAAAAGAATGCAGATGTAATATATACAGACTTTGCAAAAGCCTTCGACAAGTGTGACCATGGCGTAATAGCGCACAAAATGCGTGCTAAAGGAATAACAGGAAAAGTCGGTCGATGGATCTATAATTTCCTCACTAACAGAACACAGAGAGTAGTCGTCAACAGAGTAAAGTCCGAGGCAGCTACGGTGAAAAGCTCTGTTCCACAAGGCACAGTACTCGCTCCCATCTTGTTCCTCATCCTTATATCCGACATAGACAAGGATGTCAGCCACAGCACCGTGTCTTCCTTTGCAGATGACACCCGAATCTGCATGACAGTGTCTTCCATTGCAGACACTGCAAAGCTCCAGGCAGACATCAACCAAATCTTTCAGTGGGCTGCAGAAAACAATATGAAGTTCAACGATGAGAAATTTCAATTACTCAGATATGGTAAACATGAGGAAATTAAATCTTCATCAGAGTACAAAACAAATTCTGGCCACAAAATAGAGCGAAACACCAACGTCAAAGACCTGGGAGTGATCATGTCGGAGGATCTCACCTTCAAGGACCATAACATTGTATCAATCGCATCTGCTAGAAAAATGACAGGATGGATAATGAGAACCTTCAAAACTAGGGAGGCCAAGCCCATGATGACACTCTTCAGGTCACTTGTTCTATCTAGGCTGGAATATTGCTGCACACTAACAGCACCTTTCAAGGCAGGTGAAATTGCCGACCTAGAAAATGTACAGAGAACTTTCACGGCGCGCATAACGGAGATAAAACACCTCAATTATTGGGAGCGCTTGAGGTTCCTAAACCTGTATTCCCTGGAACGCAGGAGGGAGAGATACATGATTATATACACCTGGAAAATCCTAGAGGGACTAGTACCGAACTTGCACACGAAAATCACCCACTACGAAAGCAAAAGACTTGGCAGACGATGCACCATCCCCCCAATGAAAAGCAGGGGTGTCACTAGCACGTTAAGAGACCATACAATAAGTGTCAGGGGCCCGAGACTGTTCAACTGCCTCCCAGCACACATAAGGGGGATTACCAACAGACCCCTGGCAGTCTTCAAGCTGGCACTGGACAAGCACCTAAAGTCAGTTCCGGATCAGCCGGGCTGTGGCTCGTATGTTGGTTTGCGTGCAGCCAGCAGCAACAGCCTGGTTGATCAGGCTCTGATCCACCAGGAGGCCTGGTCTCAGACCGGGCCGCGGGGGCGTTGACCCCCGGAACTCTCTCCAGGTAACTCCAGATGTTTAAGACTCAGGTACTAAGAGAACTAGGTAAAGTTCAGGACAATCAGGTGTTAATAGAGCTAGGTGATGTTTAAGACAATCAGGTGTTAAGAGAACTAGGTGATGTTTAAGACAATCAGGTGTTAAGAGAACTAGGTGATGTTTAAGACAATCAGGAGTTAAGAGAACTAGGTGATGTTTAAGACAATCAGGTGTTAAGAGAACTAGGTGATGTTTAAGACAATCAGGAGTTAAGAGAACTAGGTGATGTTTAAGACAATCAGGTGTTAAGAGAACTAGGTAAAGTTCAGGACAATCAGGTGTTAAGAGAGCTAGGTGATGTTTAAGACAATCAGGTGTTAAGAGAACTAGGTGATGTTTAAGACAATCAGGTGTTAAGAGAACTAGGTGATGTTTAAGACAATCAGGAGTTAAGAGAACTAGGTGATGTTTAAGACAATCAGGTGTTAAGAGAACTAGGTGATGTTTAAGACAATCAGGAGTTAAGAGAACTAGGTGATGTTTAAGACAATCAGGTGTTAAGAGAACTAGGTAAAGTTCAGGACAATCAGGTGTTAAGAGAGCTAGGTGATGTTTAAGACAATCAGGTGTTAAGAGAACTAGGTGATGTTTAAGACAATCAGGAGTTAAGAGAACTAGGTGATGTTTAAGACAATCAAGTGTTAAGAGAACTAGGTGATGTTTAAGACAATCAGGAGTTAAGAGAACTAGGTGATGTTTAAGACAATCAGATGTTAAGAGAACTAGGTGATGTTTAAGACAATCAGGTGTTAAGAGAACTAGGTGATGTTTAAGACAATCTGGTGTTAAGAGAACTAGGTGATGTTTAAGACAATCAGGAGTTAAAAGAACTAGGCGATGTTTAAGACAATCAGATGTTAAGAGAACTAGGCGATGTTTAAGACAATCAGATGTTAAGAGAACTAGGTGATGTTTAAGACAATCAGGTGTTAAGAGAACTAGGTGATGTTTAAGACAATCAGGTGTTAAGAGAACTAGGTGATGTTTAAGACAATCTGGTGTTAAGAGAACTAGGTGATGTTTAAGACAATCAGGAGTTAAGAGAACTAGGCGATGTTTAAGACAATCAGATGTTAAGAGAACTAGGTGATGTTTAAGACAATCAGGTGTTAAGAGAACTAGGTGATGTTTAAGACAATCAGGTGTTAAGAGAACTAGGTGATGTTTAAGACAATCAGGTGTTAAGAGAACTAGGTGATGTTTAAGACAATCAGGAGTTAAGAGAACTAGGTGATGTTTAAGACAATCAGGTGTTAAGAGAACTAGGTGATGTTTAAGACAATCAGGAGTTAAGAGAACTAGGTGATGTTTAAGACAATCAGGTGTTAAGAGAACTAGGTAAAGTTCAGGACAATCAGGTGTTAAGAGAGCTAGGTGATGTTTAAGACAATCAGGTGTTAAGAGAACTAGGTGATGTTTAAGACAATCAGGAGTTAAGAGAACTAGGTGATGTTTAAGACAATCAAGTGTTAAGAGAACTAGGTGATGTTTAAGACAATCAGGAGTTAAGAGAACTAGGTGATGTTTAAGACAATCAGATGTTAAGAGAACTAGGTGATGTTTAAGACAATCAGGTGTTAAGAGAACTAGGTGATGTTTAAGACAATCTGGTGTTAAGAGAACTAGGTGATGTTTAAGACAATCAGGAGTTAAAAGAACTAGGCGATGTTTAAGACAATCAGATGTTAAGAGAACTAGGCGATGTTTAAGACAATCAGATGTTAAGAGAACTAGGTGATGTTTAAGACAATCAGGTGTTAAGAGAACTAGGTGATGTTTAAGACAATCAGGTGTTAAGAGAACTAGGTGATGTTTAAGACAATCTGGTGTTAAGAGAACTAGGTGATGTTTAAGACAATCAGGAGTTAAGAGAACTAGGCGATGTTTAAGACAATCAGATGTTAAGAGAACTAGGTGATGTTTAAGACAATCAGGTGTTAAGAGAACTAGGTGATGTTTAAGACAATCAGGTGTTAAGAGAACTAGGTGATGTTTAAGACAATCAGGTGTTAAGAGAACTAGGTGATGTTTAAGACAATCAGGTGTTAAGAGAACTAGGTGATGTTTAAGACAATCAGGTGTTAAGAGAACTAGGTAAAGTTCAGGACAATCAGGTGTTAAGAGAACTAGGTGATGTTTAAGACAATCAGGTGTTAAGAGAACTAGGTGATGTTTAAGACAATCAGGTGTTAAGAGAACTAGGTGATGTTTAAGACAATCAGGTGTTAAGAGAACTAGGCGATGTTTAAGACAATCAGGTGTTAAGAGAACTAGGTAAAGTTCAGGATAATCAGGTGTTAAGGGAACTAGGTGATGTTTAGTTGTTAAATGAGATGGATGTATATTATGAGGATAAAATGGAGTGGTTGCGCTGGTGTGGTGAAGGAAGTGATGTGGGGTTATCTTTTGATATAGTTAGAGCAAGTGGACTGGACATCTTCTCCTGAGTTTAACAACCACGTAAGATGATCAACATTACCAGTGTTACAAGAAGAAAGTTCTGATCTGTCATATTTCTTTGTTATGTTGTAATCAAAATTGTTCTTACTGTTAATAATATATTATTAGCAAAGTTAAGTTTAATCGTGTACTTTAATTTATATGCATTACAGTCTCGTTAATTATGTAATTTTCATGAATCTCACTTAAATGTATTTAATATGTTTGGTAATACCACTTTATTCTCCTAAGTTAATTCACTCTCCTGGAAGATGATTATTTTATTTTACTCAACAGGTAATAAGGAAAGTAGTGCCAGACTACTGCCTTAATAGTAAAGGTGTTGTGTATATTTATCGTGTCCAGTAAGGAACCAGTGACGTTCCAGCCGCCACAAATACACATCATCGATCCAGCAGACATTTTCTCCATGGTGCCATTAAATGTTATGTTGCAAAAATTAGTCTACAGAGGATGTAAAGCAACATCACGAACAATGGTGCTCACAATGCCTATCAAGATCACGAACAATGGTGCTCACAATGCTTATCAAGAACACGAACAATGGTGCTCACAATGCCTATCAAGATCACGAACAACGGTGCTCACAATGCCTATCATTTCTTAGGTTAACCTATTTTGACTATTTTCTCAGTCCTATAGCCAGAATCTAACATAATACATCCATACTTTGAACTCTTTAAAACGGGGATGGATTGAGAATTTTGCTATTCTTGAACCTAAAACAATCTACTTGCCACCCGCTTCAGAGCCACTGCTACAAGTAACATACTACAACTGTCATAAGAATTGTGATACCCGGAGGTATGGCTGTAGGAAGCATACTCTATAATGGTCAGTTACTTGTGGATATCACAGAGTTCTATGTTATACAAATGTTATGTCGGCAGCGACCATTACATTCCAAGAGTTAAATTGCGTATCATAGACTGATACATTTCAACTAACATTATATATACGTATATATATATATATATATATATATATATATATATATATATATATATATATATATATATATATATATATATATATATATATATATATATATATATATATATATATATATATATATATATATGTCGTGCCGAATATGTAAAACTGGTCAATTAGCAATAACTCATTTAAAATTAAGTGCTTCCTAAAAATTTCTCTTATACGTTTAAAGATAAATCTTTTTCATTAATGTTAATGTAAAAATTTTTAATTTTGCACCAAAAGAATCTTAGAAAACTTACCTAACCTTATTATAACAAGAGCAATTTATATTAGCCTAACCCAACTAAATATATTTTAAATTTGTTTACAATAATTTAATACTAAACAAACACAGTGAAATACATTTTTTTCGTTAGGTTCAGAATGATTTTGGCGAAATTATTGCATACACAAATTTTCACTTGTCCTATATGGCAAGATGAGCGTTGCTATTTAAGCTAAGATCGCAAGTCCTGCCTAGTCTGCACGACATATATATATATATATATATATATATATATATATATATATATATATATATATATATATATATATATATATATATATATATATATATATATATATATATATATACAAACACTTATCTCTGGCTGAAGGAGACTCGAACCTACGAACCTTGGAACAAGGTGCGCAGTGCTTTACCAATCTACCCACACTGGACCAATACCTTGGAGTCCAGCTTGCGCTAGACTTTGATCCAAGGCAGCCAGCTTTCAGGGAGAAGGCTTACAGCTTTTCATCTCATCTCTTGCATGCATCAGCCTTACTAGAGATATTAAAAATGCAATGCTATTGGTTGCATTTCGCTTGCATGGTTACGTAGTCTTTGTAGTATAGATATAAACTAATGTGTTGATAATAAGTTTTCCAATGATAAATATTTTGTGGGAAGTGATAACCTTAAAATATAAGTCAATGTAGAGTTCTTTAAATACTTGTACATTTTCATCCACAACTTTTTAAATTAATAATGGCCAAAGAAAAGGCTTTACAAGATACAGTTATTTTAATGCTTTAGTTATATAACCTTTGTAAATCATTATTATGTAATATTTGTAAAACATAGATGTGTAATATTTGTAAATCATACATTTGTAAATCAATGAGACTAGTGTTTCCCTACTTGACCACATCTGGACCAACACCATATCCCCTTTAAAATCAGGCATAATTACAGATAATACCACAGACCACTACCCTACTTTCCTCATAACAACTCTTGGTAAAATACCCCAAGACACTACTAAAGTCACCTTCAGACTTCACAATGAGGCAGCCATTAATAACTTCACAACAGCAGTAACAAACATTGACTGGCACACTGAGCTAGAAATCTATACAGATATTGACGAATGTTTTAATAATTTTCTAAAACAGACCCAATACCTCTATAACAAGCACTGCCCTAAAAAAACTAAACAGATGACAGCTAAAAGACTGAACAGTCCCTGGCTAACACCCAGCATTCTCAAATCCATAAATACAAAGCACCTATACGAAAAACAGTACAGAATTGGCCACATAACCAGAGACCAAACAAAACTTTACTCATCGATCCTAACCAGCCTGATAAGAAGGGCAAAAAACTTGTATTATGAGAAGAGATTATCCAACTTATGAGGTGATATGAAAAAGACCTGGAAAACCCTATCAGAAATTCTAAGAACAAAAAAGATATCACGAAACAGCGAAATAAAATTAGCAAAATCAGATGAACCCCAACTCCCACCAACAGAAACAGCAAACAGACTCAATGATTTCTTCTCCACTATAGGAAAAAACCTTGCCAATAAAATCCCAAGCTCAGATACCCCACCCAATGACTACCTCACTGGCAACTACCCGAACACACTGTTCCTAGCTCCGACTAACCCTACTGAAGTCTCCCTTATTATCAACACACTAAAAAACAAGACAGGAGATTTAAATACCTTACCACCCTTTATATACAAAAAAGTGTCACAAGTACTATCACCAATCATTGCAACACTCTTTAACAAATCCATTGAATCCTCCACCTTCCCTACAGTTCTCAAAATAGCAAGGGTCACCCCGATCCATAAAGGAGAAGACCAAACAGAGTTGAATAACTATTGGCCAATATCCAATTTACACCCTCTCTCAAAAATCTTCGAAAAATTAATTCATAAATGAATCTACTCCTACCTCATCTCCCAAAACATACTCAACCCCTGCCAATTTGGATTCAGGCCTAATAAAAATACTAATGATGCTATTATACACATGCTAGAACATATATACACTGCAATAGAGAAAAAAGAAGTCCCACTGGGGATCTTCATTGACTTACGTAAAGCTTTTGATACAGTTGACCATGACTTGCTCCACGTAAAATTGTCGCACTATGGTATAAGAGGGCACTCCCTCAACTACCTCAAGTCTTACCTCAGCAACAGAAGCCAATATGTGTACACAAATGGGGCAAACTCTTCAGCACAGCCAATTACAGTTGGTGTCCCACAGGGAAGTGTCCTTGGCCCTCTTCTCTTTCTCCTATACATAAATGACCTACCAAATGCTTCGCAATTACTCAAACCCACACTATTTGCAGATGACACTACATACGTCTTCTCTCACCCGAGCCCAGTCACGCTAGCCAATACTGTAAATACCGAATTACAGAAAATATCTACCTGGATGAGGACTAACAAACTTACACTAAACATTGACAAAACCTACTTCATTCAGTTTGGTAACAGAGCTACAGATGTACCTCTTAACATAATGATAAACGGATCACCTATCACAAAGCTAACAGAGGGAAAATTCTTAGGAATCCACCTTGATAATAGACTCAAATTTCATACACATATACAACAAATTTCTAAGAAAATTTCCAAGACCGTAGGCATACGGTACTATGCTCCACAGTCAGCCCTCCTGGCCCTATAGCACTCTCTTATTTACCCCTATCTCACCTATGGAATTTGTGCATGGGGCTCAACAACAATTAACCATCTCAGACCACTAATTACTCAACAAAAGGCTGCAGTTAGAATGATAACAAATTCTCACTACAGGCAGCACACTCCACCAATATTCAATACACTAAACCTACTCACCATACAAAACATCCATACTTATTATTGCACTTATTACATACATAGAACACTTAACTCTGATATTAACCCTCCCCTCAAACATCTCCTTGCCAACCTCAACAGAACACATGACCATAACACAAGGCACAGATCACTCTTTGATGTTCCTCGTGTCCATCTCACGCTTTGCAAAAACTCAATGCACATAAAAGGCCCTAAAATCTGGAATTCATTACCTGTAAATATAAAAGAAACACTGTTTATAAATTCAAGTCTCTTCTCAAAGATCACTTACTCACAAAAAAGCAAATAAATACTGAATAACTGAACCTTATAAATTGTATATCCTATATGTTACTCACAATTATATCACACAAATGTTAAACCTAAGACCCAATCTAACTTTGTTATCCTTTAAATACACTACCTAACAGAATACTCCATTCTACTGAATGTACAACAATGCATGCAACCATATGACCTGTCTTTGTATTACTCATTTGTGCTTTATAGTTATCTGTTTACAATAATGTTTTATCACTGTTTACATCATTACTTAGTTAATCTTAAGTTAATTTTAAGCCAGCCCGTAATGCTATGCATATAGGTGGCTTTGGCATGCTGCTCTTACCTGTATTTTTTTGTACCTCTGTATGTTCAAATTATCAAATAAATAAATAAATAAATAAATTATATAATATTTGTAAAACAGAGTTGTGTAATATTTGTAAATCATAGTTACATAATATCTGTAAAACAGAGTTGTGTAATATTTGTAAATCATAATTACATAATATTTGTAAAACAGAGTTGTGTAATATTTGTAAATCATAATTGCATAATATCTGTAAAACAGAGTTGTGTAATATTTGTAAATCATAGTTACATAATATCTGTAAAACAGAGTTGTGTAATATTTGTAAATCATAGTTACATAATATCTGTAAAACAGAGTTGTGTAATATTTGTAAATCATAGTTACATAATATCTGTAAAACAGAGTTGTGTAATATTTGTAAATCATAGTTACATAATATCTGTAAAACAGAGTTGATAGTTGAAAATCGTCTGTATAAATAGAGCATTTTTTAGTTATAAGAATATCTTTCATTCAGTATATTCTGTAAAAGTTTTTAAGAAAACATCATTGTAGACGTTTGGGTTTATAGCAAGTGATGATGCTTGTTGCTTGATGCCTAAATATTTTACTGTTTTTTCTAAAGTATGTAATAATTAAAATAAAAAGTATGATTGTCCTTGCATTGTCGTTTTTGATTCATACAAACTTGATATCTTTCCTCTACTTCCAGTCTTCTCTACTTTTAACATGTTATTTAGCAAGATGCATAATTATATTCTGCAGTTTTCATTTCTGCTGCAATTGTTAAAACTTATTTTGGAGCAAGATTGACTGGACTAAAGAGGATTCATGGATACATTACAAACACACATGTGTATGTTAAAATTTTTTTTATAAGTATCACGTAGCTTCTCATCGTCCCAGCCTCTGGGATAATATAACAGAAATGTATGCCAGGGACGGGGTTCACTATTCTAGGTTTGGGGTGGGAGCACTGGCAAATGTATGCCAGGGACGGGGTTCACTAATCTAGGTATGGGGTGGGAGCACTGGCAAATGTATGCCAGGGACGGGGTTCACTAATCTAGGTATGGGGTGGGAGCACTGGCAAATGTATGCCAGGGACGGGGTTCACTAATCTAGGTATGGGGTGGGAGCACTGGCAAATGTATGCCAGGGACGGGGTTCACTAATCTAGGTATGGGGTGGGAGCACTGGCAAATGTATGCCAGGGATGGGGTTCACTCATCTAGGTTTGGGGTGGGAGCACTGGCAAATGTATGCCAGGGATGGGGTTCACTAATCTAGGTTTGGGGTGGGAGCACTGGCAAATGTATGCCAGGGACGGGGTTCACTAATCTAGGTTTGGGGTGGGAGCACTGGCAAATGTATGCCAGGGACGGGGTTCACTAATCTAGGTTTGGGGTGGGAGCACTGGCAAATGTATGCCAGGGACGGGGTTCACTAATCTAGGTTTGGGGTGGGAGCACTGGCAAATGGAGTGTAGGGAGCTGTTAGGTCTTTAAACTGGAAATATATAGTGGTATGGGATTTTGTGGAAAATCAGTGAATTCTCAGTGTGGCGATAGTGTGAGTTTCAGGGAAACCAGTAATAGGCAGAATGAGGTAGAGTCATTGGTGAATATTGGAAACCCAGTGGCACTAGGTGACAAGAACAATTATAGGTATAGTGGAGGGACAGAAATCAGCAGCAAGAGAAAAGAAAAGGGAGGTTTTCTAACAATATTTTATACTAATACACGTAGTGCCAGAAATTAGATGGACGAATTGAGATTAGTTGCAAGTGCGGGTAACATTGATGTTTTTGCAATAACTGAGACGTTGTTTAATATGAAAAATAGGGATATGCCTGCTGAATGTCACATTCAGGTTTTAAATTGTTTCAAGTAGACAGAAGTATGGGTAAGGGGGGTGGGGTGGCACTCTATGTCCGAGATCGTTTAAATTGTTGCATAAAAACAGGTATAAAGTCTGAAATAACACATACAGAGTCTGTCTGGATAGAATTTTCAGAGGGGGATGAAAAATTTTAGGCGTGATATACCGTCCTCCAAATTTAGATAAGAACCAAGGGAGACTACATTGGGAAGAAATTATTAAAGCCACAAGGCACGAAAATGTAGTAATTCTACAGGACTTTAACTTTAGTCATATTGATAGGAATTCCTTGACTGGGAATTTAGAATCTAACGACTTCTTAGAGGTAGTTCAGGATTGTTTTTTAAGGCAGTTTGTGACAGAACCTACAAGGAAAAATAAACTGCATCTCTTGGTTCTGGCAAACAAGGAATCCCTTATAAATAATTTGTAAATTTCAGAATAACTTGGTGCTAGCGACCACAAATCAATTACCTTTAGCATTGAATGGAAGTATGATAGTAGGAACAACTCAGTAACAGCCCCAGATTTTCGCTTAACAGATTACAGTGTTCTTAGAGAACAACTATTATCTAAGGACTGAGGTAACGAAGAGAGCTATCAATATGACAGTTTCCTCAACACTAAACATGTTGTCAAAAGTACATATATTCCATATAAAGAAATTAGATCGAATAGAAATGACCCTAAATGGATGAATAATAGGCTCAAATATCTATTAGGGCAAAAAAAAAAAAAAAAAAGGAATTTATAGGTGCATCAAAAGAGGCGAGAGTGATCTTATGAATCAATATACATCATGTATTGACATTAAGAGGGACGTTAAAAAGTGGATAAAAAAAGCTAAACTGGACTACGAAATTAAAGTTGCTAGGGATTCTAAAAGTAACTACAAGGGTTTTTTCCAGGTTTTTAGAAAAAAAATTAGAGAAAAGATAGATCCCCTTAAAAATAACTCCGGGCATCTTACTGACAAATATAGTGAAATACGCTCTATTTTAAATAATTATTTTCTCTCTGAAAAAGATAAATTATATAATGTCATAGTTACCAGTGAAATGGTTATGGAACAAGTAGACAGACTGCAACAAAATAAGTCGCCGGGTCCTGATGAGTTTTTTTCAAAGGGTTTTCAAGGAAAGCAAAATGGAACTCTCTGAACCATTAACAAATATTTTAAATTTATCTCTTCGAGCAGGTGTAGTGTCTGATATGTGGAAGATGACCAAGGTAATTCCTATTTTTAAACCAGGGGACAAATCGTTACCATCAAATTACCGTGCAATAAGCTTAAACCTCAATTGCAGACAAATTATTAGAGTCAGTTGTAGCTGATACCATAAGAAAACATCCTGATAAGTATAATTTGATTAATGATACTTAATTACCTGGAGTTTACCTGGAGAGAGTTCCGGGGGTCAACGCCCCCGCGGCCCGGTCTGTGACCAGGCCTCCTGGTGGATCAGAGCCTGATCAACCAGGCTGTTGCTGCTGGCTGCACGCAAACCAACGTACGAGCCACAGCCCGGCTGGTCAGGAACCGACTTTAGGTGCTTGTCCAGTGCCAGCTTGAAGACTGCCAGGGGTCTGTTGGTAATCCCCCTTATGTATGCTGGGAGGCAGTTGAACAGTCTCGGGCCCCTGACACTTATTGTATGGTCTCTTAACGTGCTAGTGACACCCCTGCTTTTCATTGGGGGGATGTTGCATCGTCTGCCAAGTCTTTTGCTTTCGTAGTGAGTGATTTTCGTGTGCAAGTTCGGTACTAGTCCCTCTAGGATTTTCCAGGTGTATATAATCATGTATCTCTCCCGCCTGCATTCCAGGGAATACAGGTTCAGGAACCTCAAGCGCTCCCAGTAATTGAGGTGTTTTATCTCCGTTATGCGCGCCGTGAAGGTTCTCTGTACATTTTCTAGGTCAGCAATTTCACCTGCCTTGAAAGGTGCTGTTAGTGTGCAGCAATATTCCAGCCTAGATAGAACAAGTGACCTGAAGAGTGTCATCATGGGCTTGGCCTCCCTAGTTTTGAAGGTTCTCATTATCCATCCTGTCATTTTTCTAGCAGATGCGATTGATACAATGTTATGGTCCTTGAAGGTGAGATCCTCCGACATGATCACTCCCAGGTCTTTGACGTTGGTGTTTCGCTCTATTTTGTGGCCAGAATTTGTTTTGTACTCTGATGAAGATTTAATTTCCTCGTGTTTACCATATCTGAGTAATTGAAATTTCTCATCGTTGAACTTCATATTGTTTTCTGCAGCCCACTGAAAGATTCGGTTGATGTCCGCCTGGAGCCTTGCAGTGTCTGCAATGGAAGACACTGTCATGCAGATTCGGGTGTCATCTGCAAAGGAAGACACGGTGCTGTGGCTGACATCCTTGTCTATGTCGGATATGAGGATGAGGAACAAGATGGGAGCGAGTACTGTGCCTTGTGGAACAGAGCTTTTCACCGTAGCTGCCTCGGACTTTACTCTGTTGACGACTACTCTCTGTGTTCTGTTAGTGAGGAAATTATAGATCCATCGACCGACTTTTCCTGTTATTCCTTTAGCACGCATTTTGTGCGCTATTACGCCATGGTCACACTTGTCGAAGGCTTTTGCAAAGTCTGTATATATTACATCTGCATTCTTTTTATCTTCTAGTGCATTTAGGACCTTGTCGTAGTGATCCAATAGTTGAGACAGACAGGAGCGACCTGTTCTAAACCCATGTTGCCCTGGGTTGTGTAACTGATGGGTTTCTAGATGGGTGGTGATCTTGCTTCTTAGGACCCTTTCAAAGATTTTTATGATATGGGATGTTAGTGCTATCGGTCTGTAGTTCTTTGCTGTTGCTTTACTGCCCCCTTTGTGGAGTGGGGCTATGTCTGTTGTTTTTAGTAACTGTGGGACGACCCCCGTGTCCATGCTCCCTCTCCATAGGATGGAAAAGGCTCGTGATAGGGGCTTCTTGCAGTTCTTGATGAACACGGAGTTCCATGAGTCTGGCCCTGGGGCAGAGTGCATGGGCATGTCATTTATCGCCTGTTCGAAGTCATTTGGCGTCAGGATAACATCGGATAGGCTTGTGTTAACCAAATTTTGTGGCTCTCTCATAAAAAATTCATTTTGATCTTCGACTCTCAGTCTGGTTAGCGGCTTGCTAAAAACTGAGTCATATTGGGACTTGAGTAGCTCACTCATTTCCTTGCTGTCATCTGTGTAGGACCCATCTTGTTTAAGTAGGGGCCCAATACTGGATGTTGTTCTCGACTTTGATTTGGCATAGGAGAAGAAATACTTTGGGTTTCTTTCGATTTCATTTATGGCTTTTAGTTCTTCCCGCGATTCCTGACTCCTATAAGATTCCTTTAGCTTGAGTTCGATGCTTGCTATTTCTCTGACCAGTGTCTCCCTACGCATTTCAGATATATTGACCTCTTTTAGCCGCTCTGTTATTCTTTTCCGTCGCCTGTAAAGGGAGCGCCTGTCTCTTTCTATTTTACATCTACTCCTCCTTTTTCTTAGAGGAATAAGCCTTGTGCATACATCGAGTGCCACCAAGTTAATCTGTTCTAGGCATACGTTGGGGTCTGTGTTGCTTAGTATATCTTCCCAGCTTATATCGGTTAGGACTTGGTTTACTTGGTCCCACTTTATGTTTTTGTTATTGAAGTTGAATTTGGTGAATGCTCCCTCGTGACTAGTCTCATTATGTCGGTCTGGGGCTCCACGCATACATGTCTGAACCTCAATTATGTTGTGATCTGAGTATATTGTTTTTGATATGGTGACATTTCTTATCAGATCATCATTGTTAGTGAAGATGAGGTCTAGTGTATTCTCCAGTCTAGTAGGCTCTATTATTTGCTGGTTTAAATTGAATTTTGTGCAGAGATTTAAAAGCTCGTGTGAGTGTGAGTTTTCATCAGAGCTGCCTCCTGGTGTTATTACTGCAACAATATTATTTGCTATATTCCTCCATTTTAGGTGCCTTAAGTTGAAATCCCCCAGGAGCAAGATGTTGGGTGCAGGAGCTGGAAGATTTTCCAGACAGTGGTCAATTTTTAACAGCTGTTCCTGGAATTGCTGGGATGTTGCATCCGGAGGCTTGTAGACTACCACAATGACTAGGTTTTGGTTCTCGACCTTTACTGCTAAAACTTCCACTACATCATTTGAGGCATTTAGCAGTTCTGTGCAAACAAGTGACTCTGCAATGTACAGGCCAACCCCCCCCCCCTTTTGCCTGTTCACTCTGTCACATCTGTATAGGTTGTAACCTGGGATCCATATTTCGTTGTCCAAGTGATCCTTTATGTGGGTCTCAGTGAAAGCCGCGAACATTGCCTTTGCCTCTGCAAGCAGTCCACGGATGAAAGGTATTTTGTTGTTTGTTGCTGGCTTTAGACCCTGTATATTTGCAAAGAAGAATGTCATCGGACTGGTGGTATTGTTGGTACTGGGGGGGGATTTTTTTTCCGGCATTAGTATCTGTATCTGTTGGTTTGGAGTGGAGGCCATCGACTGTCAATTTAAGTTATAGCACAGTCTTTCCTGTACTGAAGAGGTACACATTTCAGGGTGAAAAAGCTTACAGGAAGGGAGTTTGCATTTTCCTGTTGTCATATGGGCATGGCATTTTCTAGGGTGGTCATAGTTGCACGTCCCGTCTGTTTTTCCAGATTTCCCATGTCTGCAGATACCACAGTCTCGGCTGAGTGGTTGAGGGGAGTAGACGTGTGCTGGGGATCTGGACCTACTAATTCACAGGCCTACCCATTTCTCCCGACTGATAAGTCATCATTAAAACTCCTACTGTTGGAAGACAGCTTCAGTGTTGTGAGAACTCTTATGTGCGAGCTGTGACTAAGGATATACCTAGTCAAACACTGGAAATAGTTTTCCTTTTTGCAAAGGCCCTCACAGGCCTCTGCTTCCCCTCTGCCTTTCATTTGACCTCAGCCTTTCGCCTCTATCAACATACAGTGTAGAGGCGAATTTTGCTAGTCCACTGCTACTCGTGCCTCTCAAAATGCTCACAACTCATCGCTTTACCAACCTGAGGAATAACGACGAGTGTGCAGTCCTACGTGAGTTGGTAACCCAGGTGTCCACACACTGAAAATTCGTCTTTCACTCCAAGACACGTGTGCTAGAAGTTCTGCAAGTTTGGGAGTGAGTAACAATCTGTACGAGTATTGCAGTGTTTGGTAACTCTTGAGAAGTCTGCCTCAGCCTGTGACCTTGAGCGAGGCACTGCATCACCTGCCTGAGACTTTCGCCCATATTGACTATGTGAAGAAAGGCGAATGTGCGTGCTCAGTTACCCCTGCTGTTCTCCTGTATCCCCAACTCTCCTCCTTTAAACTCAGCCGTTCGCCTCTATCAACGACGTGCAGTGTAGAGGTGTATTTTGCTGCCCCGCTGGTACTCGAATATGTGAGTTCCGCAAGTGCTGCAGATTTGTTGTAACTATTTGCATGAGTGGATTACGCTGACTTAGGACATTGTGCTACCATCAGTACCTACGTAGGCTTAAAATGAGTGAGGAATGTCTGGCCTGCTGGGTGACCTTGAAAATGGCACTATAAGACCCGCATGCCACTTACACCCATACTGCGTGTGTCTAGTGAGGTGAATGTCCCTTCCTCGACTTTCCTATTCACCGGTATCCCTTAACTCGTCGCCATTATCTACATATGGGATAAGGGCGAGTTTAGCTGATCCAGGCCAAACAGCGCTCCAAGCCAGCCAGTGAAGGCCAAGGCTACATCTGTTCTGAATCCCAGAATGCCTTTGTGAACGTTCTACAGTGTTCCGGCCGTACCTTCGGTGTTGTGAGAACTAGTTCTTATGTAGTGAAAATTTGTCTGTCATTCCAAGACACGTGTGCTAGATGTGTTAAGTGCTGCGGGTTTGGAGTAATTAACAAGTAGTACAGGGTTGGTAACTCTCGAGACGACTGTGGGCCCAGTGAATGACCTTGAAAATTGCACTGCGACCTGCAGGCCACTACACCCATATTGCCTGTGTCTAGCGAGGTGAATATCCTTTCCTTGTCCCTTCTCCTTCCTCGATTTGGAACTCAGCCGTTCGCCTCTATTTGCTTGTGGTCTAGAGGCGGTTTTTTGCCAGACCACATGGGTGCTTGAGTGCCCGTGTCCTCTGTGCCGCACTCCGCTCATCTTGCGAGTGTCTCCTGTGTGCCTGCCTGCCTGCTGCAAGCAGGTGTCCGGGTGGTTGGCGCGGGCTTGGCGAGCACAGTCAAGCAAGCTTGAGGGCAGCACTAAAAGCTAGCCAGAACAAGCTAAGGCAGCCTGCAGTTATAGCTGTCCTAGGGCCCAGCATGTCTGTATACGTTCTGCAGTGCTGCTGGCATACCAGTGTTTCCTGTAGTGGCTTGAGAACAATTTGACGAGCATTGCAGTGCTGACATTTTGAGTGGGACATGCCAGAGGTTCACTTATAAACATAGTAAGCTTGTGGTGATTGGCTTGTACACAGTGAACATTCATCTGTCATACGTGTGCTAGAAGTGTTAAGTGCTGCTTTCCCCAACAGTTAATTGTCATTTGTAAGCCTGTATTAAGACTTTAAAAGGCTCAGAGTGTACTTCAGTGTAGCGACTCCTTACATTTGATAAATCAGTGTAATACATGCTCTGCTCAGTGTAACTGAACTATTAAATACGGTTACATAATTAAGTTGCTTGTCCTAGTGTCATTGTTGTGTTTTCTAATACATTTTCTCGTTCAGACTGAAACTTTACTGCTAAATTCCCAGTAATATTTCAAATTGCAGTGTTCATCTGTGGTGTGAGTGTGTAACTTATGCTTTGTATTTTTACTGTGAACAAGCTTACTCCTGCATAATGTTCAGTTTCATGAATACTTTCTTACTTGAGTAATTCGGTTACCTTTCAACTGTGTTAAGCAAGAGTCAGCCTGTTAACATCTATGTTCCTTGCCATCGCATCTAGTGGGTCTAGCGCCTAGTTAAAATTGTAATAGTAACAATTTGCAATCATTATACTTCTAGTTATACATTGTGTAAATTGTTTTAGACTATTTGATCAACTGGATTGTAGTGTTTAACTTCTGATACACCAATTTAATGACTGCAGACACGCACTGACACATAATAAACACATTAAAACGCTGGTAACTCCAGAAGCTGGGCCTAGTGTGTGACCTTGAGAAGTTCAGTGTGTTTATTACGACCAGCGGTGTACCACTCTCACCTATATTTACATCAACAAAAGTGTATTCTAAGTGATAAAGTGTACACTTGGTGTACTTGGTAACACTTGTCATACATAGTAACGCGTGTGTAAGTGAGATTGTTTAGGTACTGGTTCATCTATCTACAGCTGCACACTTATGCTTGCATACATGTATAACATAGTAACGTGTGAGTTACCCAGGATGGACCAAGGAAGTCGACCAGAGTGATTTATCTCATTGTCATTGTAACATTACCTATTTTTTGTTTTTTTTTTTTTTTTTTTTTTGTTTTTTTTTTTTTTTTTAGTAATACTGTTTACAATCTATGGTTGGGGTAAGAGGTTGTCTTCAGCATTCATTGTGATGTCTGCTATATTATTATTTCAGTGAGGTACATTAGGTGGCAGTAGCCTGAACTAACTCAAGTGGAAGTTATCATTGAATTTGAACCTCATGTTTAATGTGATGTATGTCAGAATTCTAATTTTATGCTCAATATTATCTACTTTTCTCTCTCTCTCTCTCTCTCTCTCTCTTTTCATCTTTGTAATTTGTGATAAGGTGTAAGACCTCGCCTGTACCATCCATTATATCATTATATGTACCATATTATTAACACACATACAAGAGGTCTCTGAGTGTGTTTTTGGTGGGGTGTGTGTCGTATTGAGTGGTGGTGGTCTGGGTTGAGTATGGTTGGAGGTGTTCATTGAACTTGAGCACTTGTGTCTTGTGATCTATTTTGGACTTCTGACTTTGTAGTGAATATTTGCTCTTGCATAAGCTATAAGGGAAAGATAAGCGAGGAATTCTTGTGTTGTGAGTCTTACACCAGATATCATCACTGGCAAACATGGCAACTGTCATAGAGGAACCTATTTCTGCAGGTGATGGAAATGATGATAGCTTCCAGACCTTTAAAAGTAAACAAAAGAGAAAAAGTGAGAAAGGGCTAGAGCGTCGACGTAGTCAGACTCACTTGACTCGTACACAATGTGATACTAAACGTCCTTGGTGCACAGAGGCTGCAAGAAGTCTTTCTTCAAAGGAAGAATGTGTTAAGCTGAACTTCCCTGACAACACCCCGCTGCCTGCTAAGTGTGCATGGCTAATGGAAGCTGTAAACAAGCATCCTAACTCAAGGATCCAATTTAGGAAAAACACACACAACTTTGTGTTTGTGGAACAGAATAAAGAGCTGATCAATGATCTACTTAGTACACCTTATGGGGATATTAAGCTGCTCCGACCTCCATCAGACACTCACCACTTTAAAAAATGGGTCAGTATCATAATCTTTGGATACCCTCTCTGCATGGACCCATCCCATCTGACTCTAAGTGAGCATATCATCAAGCCTAAAAGACTTAAAGGAAAATCCCAAATTATTGCCAGTTGGGTAGGTCCTGTGCCCCTCCCCCGGAATATCTGGGTGCATGGTTTACGTTTCCTAAACATCGAAGTGTACCTACCCCCTAAACGTAGGTGTTACAAATGCCAGCACTATGGCCATGTTGCAGTAGACTGTGGAATACTACATTCTTGGTGTGGTAAGTGTGCTGGGAAACATTCCACTAGAGAATGCACAGTAGGCCCTGACAGCCGAAAATTTAAGTGTATTAACTGTAAAGAAGTTGGGGTTACAGTTTCCCACAAGGACTGCAGTCAGAACCCAAACAACCTTCGATGTAAACCTGATAACAGTCCTTTAATGGTAACTGAGGATGGGGCCATCCAGTCTACCACAGCCAGATCTGAGACTGAACCTCTGCAAAGTGTGCAAGAACCCCACCTCACTGCAAAGGATTCTGGTGATACCAGAATGCCATCACACACACCAGCTGTGGAGGAGCTAGCCATCCCTGCTAGCACATATGGAACTACTGGTCTGCCACTACAGATACCTATGGCTACACCTGAATATGGGGATGAGTTTGTCATTTCTCCCAATACACACAACTACAACAGTCAGACGGACACCACACAGGTAACCTCCCTGGAAATTGGAGATGAGTCAGATGCACAGGACCTACCTGCAATGAATGATGAAACAGAGAACACTAATGTAACCATGGTACCTGTTAAGGTGATAGGTGTTAAAGAAAGCACTAACCCAGAAGTGCCATCCTCCGGAGAGGCATTGGATTCGCCTGACCTTCCTCATATTATAACAACTTTCCAGAAAAAAATTGAGCATCTTGAACAGATCCTGACAAGTTTAATAAATATATGTAATCAGGATGATGCTCTTGAGCATGGTGATGATGTCAAAAGTGCAGCAATCTCCGTTCAGCTTCCAGCAATTTGTGAGAAAGAAGCCCATAACTCTTGCCTTCAAGACTTGCCTTAACTGGCTGCCAAAATGCCGAAAAATGCTTAAAAATAAAGGTCCTGAAGATAAAGACGTACAAACTATGCTATTTGCTCTTAAGTATCTGCACACTGTAGTCAAAGCATAATAGTTTTACCATCTTATGAGCAAGAGATTGTAATAACTCACTACAATGGATACATTACAAATCTTTTCATGGAACATTGCTTCCATCAGGAAGCGGTTGCCTGACTTACATCATATTAGTGCAACCAAGAATATTGATGTCATCTGTTTGCAGGAATGTAGATTGAAAGATGGAGCACCTCCACCAAACTTGCCTGGATATGCAGCTTATAACCTAAGGTCAACCAACTGTTGTGTGATGTATGTCAGAAAGAGCTTGCCACATTCACTCCTTTCCTTGCAGAGTCGAGTTAACATGCAGTATCATGGTGTCAAAGTATATGCAGGCGATTTTTCCATAAACATTTTTAATCTCTATGCCCCAGCGAACCAGCTTCGACCTGATGCTTTACCAGATCGCATCAATAGTGAACCTACCATCATTCTTGGAGATTTTAATGCCAGACATAAGAATATTGGTGGGTCTATAACAAACACCAATGGAACTAAACTAGTGAGATTGCTAAATGAGCATGATAATGTTCGAATTGTGGGCACTACTGAGCCTACTCACATATATGGTGGCATACTAGATCTGTGTCTTGGATTTAATACATCATATACGATGCATGACTCTGTCATAGTTGATGATCTTCTATCTGATCACTTCCCAAGACTAACAACTGTCAATCTTGATCACATCTCCAGCAATCAAGGAGCTAAATACAGAAGGAGGAAACTTATTCTCAAACCAGAACACAGAGACAACTTTATTAACCACTTGGATCAATGGTATAAGAATTACGAGCCCATTGGCACACAAAAATTTAATGATGATTTAATTACCTCAATTGTGTTGTGATCTGAGTATATTGTTTTTGATATGGTAACATTTCTTATCAGATCATCATTGTTAGTGAAGATGAGGTCTAGTGTATTCTCCAGTCTAGTAGGCTCTATTATTTGCTGGTTTAAATTGAATTTTGTGCAGAGATTTAAAAGCTCGCGTGAGTGTGAGTTTTCATCAGAGCTGCCTCCTGGTGTTATTACTGCAACAATATTATTTGCTATATTCCTCCATTTTAGGTGCCTTAAGTTGAAATCCCCCAGGAGCAAGATGTTTGGTGCAGGAGCTGGAAGGTTTTCCAGACAGTGGTCAATTTTTAACAGCTGTTCCTGGAATTGCTGGGATGTTGCATCCGGAGGCTTGTAGACTACCACAATGACTAGGTTTTGGTTCTCGACCTTTACTGCTAAAACTTCCACTACATTATTTGAGGCATTTAGCAGTTCTGTGCAAACAAGTGACTCTGCAATGTACAGGCCAACCCCCCCCTTTTGCCTGTTCACTCTGTCACATCTGTATAGGTTGTAACCTGGGATCCATATTTCGTTGTCCAAGTGATCCTTTATGTGGGTCTCAGTGAAAGCCGCGAACATTGCCTTTGCCTCTGCAAGCAGTCCACGGATGAAAGGTATTTTGTTGTTTGTTGCTGGCTTTAGACCCTGTATATTTGCAAAGAAGAATGTTATCGGACTGGTGGTATTGTTGGTACTGGGGGGGGATTTTTTTTCCGGCATTAGTATCTGTATCTGTTGGTTTGGAGTGGAGGCCATCGACTGTGGTTCCACTCCAGGAATGACTGGATTTGGTGTACGATTTCTTCCATTTCCTGCCAGTTTTTTTTCCTTCCTGGCACTAAAAAACCTCTCCTTCTTGAGTGGCTGTGGCTACCCAGGTTTTCCCATGGCCTGGATGTTTTGTATCTTTTTGTCCCCTTTAGATGGTATGCCTGGCAATTTAAGTTATAGCACAGTCTTTCCTGTACTGAAGAGGTACACAGTTCAGGGTGAAAAAGCTTACAGGAAGGGAGTTTGCATTTTCCTGTTGTCATATGGGTATGGCATTTTCTAGGGTGGTCATAGTTGCACGTCCCATCTGTTTTTCCAGATTTCCCATGCCAGCATGAAAGCCTTCCATCTCATATTAGAAAAAAATTAGAGAGTACTTCTGAAGAAATGTTGAAACTGATTAATTTTATGAGCCAAAATATTGATGAGAGTGATTGCCTCTTTACCGAGTATGAATTAGATAATGCATTAACCAAAGGTCGATCAACTGCTTTTGGAGAGGATGGTATAACCTATGATATTCTCAGAACTCTAAGGCACGTGCCTGATAACCCTTTGTTGGCACTGTATAATCTCAGTTACATTGAGGGCGTTCTTCCTACTTCCTGGACCAATAGTCTCATTGTGCCTATCCCTAAGCCCCAACAGCCTGATACATTTAGGCCGATCTCCTTAACTAGTTGTCTTTGTAAAACTTTTGAAAGAATGATGCTTAACAGACTGTACTACAGAATCAGACATCAACTTTCCCCCTACCTCTATGGGTTCATGAAAGGTAAAAGTGTGCAGAACTGTATTTCCACCTTTCTCACTGCACACACCTCTACTAGTTTTACCACTTTTCTTGATCTAAAATCTGCATTTGATATTGCGAACAGAACCGTTATACTACATGAACTAGCCAAAATGAATATTGGTGGTAGCTTACTCTGCTGGATAATAGGATACCTGTCAAATAGAGTATCCTCTGTCCTTTACCAAGGCTTCAGAAGTGATTCTAAAGAAATGTCTTTAGGTACACCGCAGGGAGGAGTTCTTAGTCCCATGCTATTTAATATTCTGATTAATGCTCTCCTAAATGCTCTACCTGCCTCACCTAAACATATAGCTATAAGCTATGCTGATGATATCATGATCCATACAACAGGGCATAAGAAGATGAATACCATTCTTAATGAAGTTCAAGCAATTTGTAATCGACTAGGCCTCATAATATCTTCCTCTAAAACTAAGATATTAACAAGCAAACGACATCCCCCACCCATCTATTTGCAGGGTGAAATCATTAGCTACGTTAAAACTTACAGATATCTTGGTGTAGATGTACCCTTTAACAAATCCACTATACCACAACTAAACAAGAAATGTAAATCTAGGCTAAATGCTCTCAAAGCTGTTGCTGGCTACAATCCCAACTATGGTGCAAATGTGAGAATCGTGAGAATGATGTACATAGCCTATGTTAGGTCCTTAATTGATTATGCTGCTCCCATGTTGATATTAGCTAGAGAAAGTTCTCTCCGACCCTTGGAGTTAATGCAAAATGAAGCTCTCAGGATTATTCTTGGCTGTCCCAGATCTACAAAAGTTCTTAACATGAGGAAGGAGCTTGGTATTTCTAGTATCAGTGATAGGATTGTTGAAATTAACACTGTACTCGGTATTAGAATGTTGAGAAACGAACCAGACACTGTCACAATGAATCTTACCAAGTGTCTAGAGGTAAATACACACAGATCTAAATGGATTGTGAAAACGTGCAATTGCATTAAGTTTTATAACCTGCATGAACTGTATCACTGTAGGCAACAAGAGCATTTCACCCCTCCATGGAAGATGTGTTCATTTAATATCACATACCTACAAGTCCCTCCCAAGAAGCTCATTGCTAGTAATCCCTTCCTTAAATCTCTTGTTAGAGCAACTGCTCAAGAAGAAATTTCTCACCTAGCTGGTAGTAACAAGTTATCACAAGTTATATACACTGATGGATCTAAACAGGAGTCTTCTGGCAGGGCTGCATCTGCTCTTGTTGCCACCTCCCTAGTTAAGAACGATAATAAATTTGTTGAGTTAGGCATAAGAATTAACAACTGGGCGTCTACACTGCAAACTGAATTGTTTGCAATCCTAATGGCGCTAAAGCTAACCTATGACACTGAGCTTGACTCTATCATCATTACTGATTCTATGTCATCATTGAAGGCTCTTGACTCATATAATGACTCCAACAACATGCTCATTGGGGAAGCCAGGTATAGATACTCAAAAATTAGGGACAAAGGAATTAATGTACAATTGCTATGGATCCCATCACACATTGGATTACTCCTTCATGATAAAGTTGATATGTTAGCCAAGAAGAGTATCCAGAAGGAGAATGTAGAATATAACTTTGGTATAACTGTGTCTAGCATTAGGAATAATATTAGGAGAGAAGTAAATAATGAAAATGATTGTTATAGGAATGCAGTTAGAAGCCTGAGTAGATCTATAACCCACTATGATAACATGAACGTAGATAAGTATGTTTATGGAGCAACTTGCAATGTGAACAGACTGACTGATGTTGTAGTGGCCAGGCTTAGGCTTGGTTACAAGTACTTCTGGCAGTTTGGGAGACACACAGATGATGATCAAACTAAATGTAAATTATGTGATCAGGCATATGGTCACTCTCTTGAACACTATGTGCTTAATTGTCCACTTATTGAGGAATACAGAGACAGACAGTATAATAACCTATGTGACATGTCAAGATATCTTATTAATGAAAATAAGATACCAGATATACTAAGCAAATTTCCTAAATTTGCTTGTAACAGATAAGTGAACTATAGATATGTAGATATAAATCCATATGTATTCCTGTTAACCCTTTGGGGCCTAGTTCCTAGGCCTTTTGTGTATCCATATGCTCTCGCGCTACCGTCCACAGGATGGATATGGGGTGCACAATAAACTAGCCACTTCGGTGGCAAAATCTAATCTAATCTCTGCACCTAATTACATCATCCTCTAAATACAGCCCCAGCTTTTCTATTATTGAGCCTTTCACAATTTTTCTGTCCATCATTAATTTAATCTCATCCCTGTAGGTTTCTTCTTGTACCCTCTGTAGCCAGTATTTCAGGGGATGGGGAAAATTATATGAGATATTCATCTTACTTATAAATTTAAACACTAACCTTGTCACACTAATCAGCTTGGGTAAGGAAGAATACCTATTAATGTCAATGGCTAAGGAGGGACTACTGACTGGAGCGGTGCTCACCGTAATTTTGACAGGAGCAATATGTGTGCCTTTTGCACCGGCCAGTTAATTTTGTCCACCAGCCAACTTGGCCCTTTAAACCACAATAAAGCACTGCTCTCTGGTTTAATTTATTGGGCATACTGGAATTATGAGACTTTAACAATAACAAGTCTCTCTCAGTGTTCCAAGTCAGCCCCAGCACATTACTGCATATAGGCACTTCAACTCCAGGGCTATCCACATTTATTGATCCCTCAAAATGGACTAATTACTGTTCCATTCCCTCAGGGGCATCCTTGCACCTTGCATTATTTCATTAACCCTTTCACATATCCTCATTAGTTCCTCTTCAGTTGATGTCACACCAGGAAATTGTCCACATAAGATTATTTACCCAATTACTTCGCTTAGTTTACCACCTGTGCACTTAAGATGTGCATTTATCGTCGCCTGAAGTAGGAACGGACTGGAGGCAGCACCAAACAATACACTCCTGAAGCAAAAAGTCTTCAGGGGACTAAGTGGGTCACTAGGATTCTGGGGCCATAAGAACCTTGTGCAATCCCGGTCAGCCTCTTGAAGACCCAGTCTCAGGAAAGCTTTACTTATGTCTGCCGTAAAGGCATAATTCTTAACCCTGAAGTTTAATAATATGTCTCCCAGTTTTTCCGTCAACGACGGACCTGTCATCAAACAGTAATTCAAACTAGGTACATTTTTGTTACTCCTGGCACTACAATTAAACACAATCCTCAGAGGAGTGGTCTTAGAATCCTTCTTCACTCCGTGATGTGGCAAATAGTGACCATAAATCTGGGCTTGCTCGGGAGGTACCTACTCTATGAATTTATTATTTAACTGCTCGTTAATTATATCATCGTAAGCAGTCAACAGTTCTGGTGTCTTGCTCAGTTAGTGGAGCTGAGCCTTTAATTGTCCATACGCCATCCGGTAATTAGTTGGTAGGTCTGGATGGTTCAGCTTCCACGGAAGTCTCACCCAGTATTGTCCAGATTCAAATTTAATATCCTTCTGGTATTATTCTTGAGTAAAGGAATCATCTGGACTTTCTTCATTTACATTGATCCCTATGCTGTCCAATTCCCATAATTTATACACAGGTTCAACTTCATCCTCTATTGAAGTTTATTTATACTGGGGTGATATTTCACGAGTAAGACACACTGTAACTGTATTTATGGCTTCCTCCAGTCATTCATTATCAGTACGAGGAAGCCTGCCATACATCACGTGACCTCCTGTGGTCCTTAGAAGGGTGACTCAGCATTTCTTTGTCATACCCTTTACAAAGGTGGCATAATAGTCACTACCTATCAAAATAACTATTGGCCCCAGAGAATCATTATTTACACCAGAAGGTGCCAAATTTACCTTACTTGAAAGCCTTTCAGTAGCGTTACCAAGCCCTATTGTAGATATTTTCTCTGGGAGCCTATCCACAATTACGGCATTAATACGTTTTCTCTCATTGCCCAGCCTGACAGTTACATAAACAGTGTCGTATGACTGGGCCTTCTTATTCGAGAGAAAGCCAGATAGCTTGAGTATAGCAGGATCTCCCATTTGTACCTTCATCCCATTAAGGCAATTACATTTTATGAAGGTACGTTGTGATCCCTGATCCAGTAATGCTGTTACAGTTTTGGATTTATGCCGTTTATCATTAATCACCATATCCAACACAGGTAAAGCTACCTCAGCTAGGCCATAATTATCGGCATTAGCTACAATCTCTATGTTGGCTACTGTTGTGTCTGGGTTATTATCACTATCAGTACTATTGGTACCATCATTACGATTAGATCCGCCCTTACAAATAGCTATGTGGTGTCTTCCCTTGTTACACTGATAACAATGGTTCAAGTTAGCATGGCAATCCCTTACATTATGATTTCCTAGACACCTGATACATCTAGCAAGCTCTTCCAATCTTTCCACTTTAACATCCCATGAATTATAGGCATTACAGTTCTTAGAGAAATGAGTAGCGTTGCAGAAGATACTATCTCTTCTTTCTTTGCCTGACCTCTTATCAACTGGGCTACCCTTATTGTGGTACTTACTCCTCTTGCTTTGATGTGAAGAACCACTATTACTGGCTCCTGTCACTTGATATGTGCCTACATAACCCCGTTTAGTAGGTGACTTATGATTGTTAATATTGGGATAAATTTTACTTTTGTGGAACTTGACAGGTGCACTGGGGTCTGTAGACATGGTATTCCTAGAGGTAATGGGTTGGCTGGTCTGCAGTTGGACAATTAGCTCCTGCAGGCCCATTCTTATTTCTTCCAACCTGAAGTAACCCTTGTGATATCTGTTAGATAGCCACTCTACTGTCTTGTGGTTCAATTTATTCTGAATCAAGGCATGCAACAACCACTCTGCTCCTTCCAGACCATATTTATTACTCAAGGTCTTAAGAGTGCTTTCTAGTTTGATCCTAAATTGCTGTAAGCCATTGCAGTTGTGATCTAGAGTCTTCAAACTAGCCAAAATAGCTACTAGATCCAGCCTACTTTTCTCCAAGTTGCCATAAGTGACCTCCAACAAGTCAACTGCCTCACTATAGGAGTCATCTACATTTGGGAATGCTTGTATAAGAACATGCGCATCTCCCCTTACTTGTCCCTTTAAATAGCATAATTTGGTACCACTTGCAAGATCACTCCTATCATGTACGACTGCTTTAAAGATAGTCCAAAACTCCTCCCAGTTTTCTCCTGGATTAAATACAGGCATGCATAATTCTGGGAGTTTTGGTAGACACCTCTGATTTTTCCTTACTAGGTTGTCCAGCAACATTGCTTACACCCTTTACCTTCTCCAAAGCCTTAGTTTTGCAGACACAATGTCGTCCTCCACTTCATAATATTGATCCAGCAGCCGCTCCCTTTCAGCATCATCTGCACAATTCACCAGTAGATCTCTCTCACAGTCCTTATACCACAATTTATATGACTTATTTCTATTTTCTAAGGTATCTAGGTGTAACTTTAATTCATCAGGGTTTACCATTTCTTGTCCCATGATTTAGTAATATGACCCTTCCGAGCTTCTAGTGACGCTTTCTTTGCTTTGGCATCCATGGACTTGCGAGCCGCACTAACTTCCTTAGACCCAGCCATGGTAAGGGAATTAATAATCACTAATTATACAACTTAAGTAGACACCTTGTGAGAGTAATTCTTGCACTTTACTCTTGTATAAATCCTAGCCACCCATGTGCTAGTAATTAATTTGGCTAATTATCATCCACCACACGACCGATTAAATTTGTGTACCCTGTACCCACTTCCTTCAATCAGTCACCTAATTATTAAGTAATTAATTCAATTAATATTTTCACTGATTGCATCTGGTTCAGGAAGGACCAGCGGACAGATATGGAAAATTTTCTAGGGTGATTACCTGTATGTACCTCAACATTACATGCATATGAGTAATCTCATTGGGAAACAACAACTATATTGTTTACCGTAGTCACCCCGTGTAGACATGTGAGAAAACTTAACCACCTCTGGTCACTGCAGGTGGCCCCTCGACCCTCACAATCTTATCCATATCTATCCGAGACCAGTATAAATTGGATAGCACCCCCAAGTATAGCGCTACTAATTAATTGTCGACTGAATAGATTATATTAGTTTAACTGAATAAAGAGGGGGGGAAGGTTACACATGGATATATCCATCAAAGAAAAACATTTGTACATAATCCCACCACTTACCATTCTCTGGTGGTCACTTGATGTAGCTGGATCACCCATAAGCTATCCAATTACAACATACCTAACTGGCCAGTATCAGTCTGCTATAACTAGAAGGGTTACTTAACTGTGGGTGATTGATGCTTTGAAGATTGAGACACTTATGCAGCATATGGGAATCTTTATTCAGGAAACGTTTCGCCACACAGTGGCTTCATCAGTCCATTACAAAGAGGAAGGCGTAAGGAGAGGAGGAGTATGAGGTAATCAGTCCCTCAGCCTGGAGTCGATGTGTTCAGTCCATCAATCTTGTAGAGTGTACAGCATAGGGCCGTAGACGTGGCTTATATACTGTAGTGAGGTGACTTGAAGCAGGTGGAGGCGGGATCATAGTGGTATCATCCACTAGTCGAAGTAGGTCTTTGTCCAAAGGTTGAACAAGCGTTGAAGAATTCTTTGTAAGAAGATCCCATGATGCTGCGGTGTCTGACAGTTGTGATGAATGGTTTGAAGAAGTCTTGCTGCAAAAGTTGGGACCCCAGAGGAGGGGGGGCATTTAGTAACTCGAGAATAAGAAATACAAGGGAGTTTCACTTGGAGGCATATTATTTTTATTATAATAAAAAAGAACCACTAAACCCCAAGGGTTATAAAGCACTGCAGGGCAGGAAGGAAGCGAGGGTATCAGGTGGCAAAAGGGAGAGGGATGATTATTAGGTTACAGAGAACAATGGGGCAGTGGATAGTGAAGGGGTAGAGGGTAGCAAGAGATTGAGGTAGAAAGGGCTGAGGGGGGTGCAGAGGTTATCATCATCAGAGCTTGTGGAGTAAATCAGTCATTGTCAAGAAGTCAATGAGAGAGTCAGGATTAAAGGAGGGTCCATCAGCAAGAAGGGAAGGTAAAGAAAGAGTAGTAGAGCAGAGACGACGTTGGAGGTAAATTCTGTGTGTTCATTGATAGAGAGGGCAGTCTAATGGAATGTGGCTAACCAATACTGGAACCTGACACTTCTCACTGAGAGGAACAGGGTGCCTCTCCACGAGATACCCATGAGTAAGACGAGTTTAGCTGATGAGAAGACGGGAGAGAGTAGTCTCCCAACCTCGACACTGGTGACAAGAAGACGGCCAGTAACCTATACTCGGTTTAATAGACTGAAGTTTGTTACCAAGCAGAGTAGACCAACGTTGTTGCCAACGGGAGTGAAGGTGGGTAGCTATTGCTGCAAAATAGTCCATAAATGGGACACCTCTATATGAAACTGGTAGGTCATGTACTGGTGACAGCGCAGCAGTGTCTGCCTGTTCATTGCCCTATACGTCAACATGATCAGGGACCCAACAATAAACAGTATCTTGATGCTTGGTAAAGATGTGGCATAGCCAAAGTTGGATACGGAGGACTAAAGGGTGAAGTGTATCAAATTTGTGTATAGCCTGTAAAGCACTAAGGAAGTCTGAGACAACCACAAATGAAGACACAGGCATAAATGCAATATGGATAAGTGCTGCAAGAATGGCATACAATTCAGCAGTAAAAATGCTAGCCAAAGATAGTAAATGCCCTCGTATGACGCTGTCCAGAAACACTGCTGCGAATCCTATGCCATCAGAAGACTTGAAGCAATCTCTGTACACTGTGATGGCATGAGAGAGTTGAAGTGGTCAAGAAAAAGAGAGCGGGAAGCTACCGTAGGCAGTTGTGCTTTCTAGCAAAGGAGTGAGAAAGAACAGACTCGAATAGCTGGAACTTCCCAGGGGGTAGGGAAAAGTGAGATGCTACATGAACATAGAAAGGTGGTAACTGAAGAGAAGACAAGAGCGAATGTAGGTGAAGTGAGAAGGGATGGAGCAAACAGAGACGGTGAACAAATAGAATGTCTACTAATATCGGTGACCATTCTATAAATGGAAGGCTTGCGGAGATCATGAGAGCGTACATAGTAGCAAGGCAATGGGCATCATGGCGATCAGACAAGGATGGAACGTTTGCTTCTGCATAGAGGCTCTCAACAGGGAAGAGTAAAAAGCACCAAGGCATAAACGTAATCCTAGGTGACTTGGAGGCATAGATGAGAGACTGCCATAGCATATGGGAGGCCTTCTGCCTCTGAGACAACAGATTTCATGCTCATATAAGTAAACTTGGCACCAGTGAGAGTATGATGAGTGAGCCTCATGACAATTAAGCCAAGAGGGAGAGAGACTACAAGATGGACTGGAATGGTCGTCTGCACCATGGACTGGGCATCCGGCAATGGATCTGCAATATTTTGCCAGATGACCAAAACACCAGCAATTTCTACACTATTGTAGTGTGGGGATCACCTTGCAAACTTGTAAACAGTGACCTGCTATATATACAGAGGGTGGAAGATCACGACAGTCAAAAGTTAAGTGAGCTACATTGCAAGGGTAATGTCTCTGCCTGTAGGCAGGGAGAACATAGGTGTCTACTTTGAGGATGGGAAGGTCTTGGAGTTCTAGTTGTTCCAGAATGTCATTGGCACATGTCTGGAAATCCTGTTGGACTGGGAGAGGGAACATGGAGGAATAGCTCCTAGGAGGCGAAAAAGGCCGTAAACCCCTCTCTGTGCTCAAGAGGGTCTCAGCACCACAAGTAGTGCAGATGCAGCATGGAACTTGTGCCATACCCTTCCCTTCATGCCAGTAAACCAGCAATCCAGGATAGCAACCTCATATCCACCGAGCCACCTCAGAGGACAAAAGAGAGTAGCTGGACATCAACCACAAAGCATACCTTATTTGGCCACCACCACTTGGAATCCAAAAGGCAGCTTCCAGAGATACACCGGTCACCCAAAAGACACCCAAAGCCACACCCTGGGATACCGTAGAGGGATCGTTACATCCCCAGGTGATCCAGATTCTATGGCAAACTACACCACCACCAAGGACCTCAGTGGAATGGGATGGACCTCGGTACCCTTCGCCGTACCTAGGAACTAGATTGCCTGTGGGAAGAATCTCAAAGGGTGAAAAGAGGAAGGGAATAGTGGAGGGATGGGGAGGAGGAGGAGGATAGGGAAAAAGGGAAGATAGGATAGGGTAGGAGGGGACTGGGGGTAATTAGGTTCAGTCTGAGGATGGAGACCAAAATGTCTAATTCCTCAGACCAAGAGCCTCTTCATCATGCCAGGGAGCCCCCTTTGAAGAGGTATTATTATAATAAAAAAGAAGCAATAAACTCAGGAGGGTCACACACATTTTGTTTTCATATCGTTTATTAATACCTTCAATTTATAATTGATTAATTTGGAAACCACAAAAAAGTGTAGGACAAATGAAAGTCAAATAAATTGGTTGAATGTTATTAAGATTCTACATAGATCAGTAAATACTAAAAATTAGATCAAACCAAATTATTTGAAAAAAGAATAAGTGACAATAAGAAAATGCCTGAAACTTTACAAAAAAAAAACTGTATAAATAATTGATAAAAATGAACACAAATGCCTGCAAGAACACTAAATATTTATAATTTATAATATTCTAAGCATAATATTTACAATTGTTTTTCCCAATTATTTCATTTTATATTTAAGGAAAAGGAGATGTAAACTAGAAAGAGGAAGGCGCTCCCTATACAGGCGAGGGAAAAGAATAAGAGCAGCTAAAAGAGGCCAACATATCTGTAATATGTATGGAGACGTTGGTCAGAGAAATAGTAAACATTGAATTTAAGCTAAAGGAATTTTGCAGGAGTCAAGATATGCGGGAAGAACTAAAAGCCATAAATGAACTTGAAAGAAACCCAAAATATTCATTTTTTATGCCAAATCCATGTTGAGAACAACATCCATTATTGAGCACCTACTTAAAAGAGAAGAGTCCTACAAAGATGACAGCAAGGATATGAGAGACCTACTCAAGTCAAAGTATGACCCAGTGTGGCTAAGAGTTGAAGACCTAAATGAACTTTTTATAAGACAGAATTTAGTAGACTTGAACCTATCTGATATTATCCTGATGCAAAAATGACTTCGAAAAGGCACTCTGCCCCTATCATGTGCTTTTAACATCCAATGTAGAGGGAGCATGGACACAGGAGTCGACCCACAGCGGCAGCAGCAAGAACCTTGCTCATGTATTTTAGTTCTACCTGAGGTTCCCAGTAACCCTGAGATGATCTAGTAAAGACCCACATAACACTAACGTATGTTGAGACCCAGAATGGTATAGATCAACTGCAGAAATCACCCAAAAATACACAAAGTTATCAACAAATAAGACTCGTGTTTCCACCACCAGCCCCAGTGCCAGACAGTGAAAATCAACAATATTCACTCATTGTCTACAGCTCATCTGAAACAGTCAATGGCCAGTTGTCAGGGCAACAAAACATGACCCAGTAACCAGCTAAAGACTCCAAACACCACATAAGAGAGAAGCATATTATTATTATAATCAAAAAGAAGCGCTAAGCCACAAGGGCTATACAGCGCTGCAGGGTAGGGAAGGAAGCGAGGGTATTGGATGGCAGAAGGGAGGAGGGATGATCAGTAGGTTACAGAAAACAGCGGGGCAGGGGATAGTACGGGGGTCGAGGGTAGCAAGAGATTGAAGGTAGAAAGGGCTGAAGGTATCAGAATTTGTGAAGTAAGTCAGTTGTTGTCAAAAAGTCAATGAGAGAGTCTGGATGAAAGGTGGGTCCATCAGCGAGAAGGGAAGGTAAAGAGAGAGCAGCAGAGCGAAGACGACGACGGAGGTAAATTCTGCGTGCTCGTTGATAAAGTGGGCAGTCCAACAGAATGTGGCTGACTGATAATGGAACCTGACAATTCTCACAGAGAGGAGCAGGGCGCCTCTCCATGAGATATCCATGAGTAAGACGAGTATGGCCAATGCGAAGACGGGAGAGAGTAGTCTCCCAACCTCGACACTGGTGATAAGAAGACGGCCAGTAACCTATACTCGGTTTAATAGATTGAAGTTTGTTACCGAGCATAGTAGACCAACGTTGTTGCCAACGGGTGTGAAGGTGGGAAGATATTGCAGCAAAATAGTCCGTAAATGGAATACCTCTATATGAAACTGGTAGGTCATGTACTGCTGACCGCGCAGCAGTGTCTGCCTGTTCATTGCCCTGTACGTCAACATGACCAGGGACCCAACAAAAAACAATATCTTTATGCTTGGTAAAGATGCGGCGTAGCCAAAGTTGGATACGGAGGACTAAGGGGTGAGGTGTATCAAATTTCTGTATAGCCTGTAAAGCACTAAGGGAGTCTGAGACAACCACAAATGATGACACAGGCATAGATGCAATACGGATAAGTGCTGCAAGGATGGCATACAATTCAGCAGTAAAAATACTAGCCGAAGATAGTAAATGCCCTCGTACGACGCTGTCCGGAAACACTGCTGCGAATCCTACGCCGTCAGAAGACTTAGAGCCATCTGTGTACACAGCAATGGCATGAGAATGAGAGTGGAAGTGGTCAAGAAAAAGAGAGCGGGAAGCGACCGTAGACAGTTGGGCTTTCGAGCAAGGGAGAGAGAAAGAACAGACTCGAACAGCTGGAACTTCCCAGGGGGGTAGGGAAAAGTGAGATGCTACATGAACATAGAAAGGTGGTAATTGAAGAGAAGACAAGAGCGAATGAAGGCGAAGAGAGAAGGGACGGAGTAAACAGGGGCGGCGAACAAATAAAGAATGTCTACTAATATCAGTGACCATTCTATAAATGGAAGGATTGCGGAGATCATGAGAGCGTACATAGTAGCGAAGGCAATGGGCATCACGGCGATCGGATAAGGATGGAACGTTCGCTTCTGCATAGAGGCTCTCAACAGGGGAAGAGCGAAAAGCACCAAGGCATAAACGTAATCCTTGGTGATGAATGGGGTTAAGGCTAGAGAGAGTAGCAGGAGATGCCGCTGAATAGATCTGGTCACCATAATCAAGTTTCGATAAAATGAGGGTGAAATGTAGGTGAAGGAGAGTTCGACGATCAGCTCCCCATGAAAGATGAGCAAGGGTTTTAAGAAGGTTCAGCCGGCTGTGACAAGTTGCCTTCAGAGAGGTAATGTGAGGTTTCCAGGATAACCTACGGTCAAAGAGGAGGCCCAGAAACCTGACTGTATCACGTTCAGGGATACGGGAGCCATAGAGGTACAAAGGATGATCGGAGATGACAGAGCGTCTAGTGAAAGTAATTTGGTGAGTTTTAGTGCTGGAAAATTTAAACCCATGTGTGGTGGCCCAATTGGAAACACGGTCGACCGCATGCTGGAGAGAAACTGTAATGAGGTGACAGTCAGCGCCTGCACAGGCAATAGCGAAGTCATCAACATAGAGTGATGACCAAATATTTGATGGAAGACTAGAGGCCAAATCATTTATAGCAAGGAGAAAAAGTGTTGTGCTCAGAACACATCCCTGGGGGACACCTTCAGCTTGGATAAAGTCCGGGGAGAGCACATTATTAACCCGAACACGGAAATGCCTGTCAGTTAAAAAGTTCTTAAGGAAGGATGGTAGATTGCCTCGAAGGCCTAAGGAGTGGGCTTGGGCAAGGTCAAAAAATATTATACCTCCAAGTTGTAAGGGGTCTATGGTAGAACGGCCCTTACGAAAGACATATTGACGAGTGGAGAGAAGCATGGCCATAAACTCTAGCTCAAGTCCCCTCAAAGCCATCATCATGACTCGTGAAATTGTAATAACACAATTGTATTATTATTATAATCAAAAAAGAAGCGCTAAGCCACAAGGGCTATACAGCGCTACAGGGCAGGAAGGAAGCAAGGGTATCGGGTGGCAAAAGGGAGATGGATGAGTAACAGGTTATGGAGAACAGCGGGGCAGTGGATGGTGTAAGGGTAGAGGGCAGCAAGAGATTGAGGTAGAAAGGTATCATCATCAGAATTTGTGGAGTAAATCAGTCGTTGTCCAGAAGTCAATGAGAGAGGAACAGGGTGCCTCTCCATGAGATACCCATGAGTAAGACGAGTGTGGCCAATGCGAAGGCAGGAGAGAGTAGTCTCCCATTATTATTATAATCAAAAAGAAGCGCTAAGCCACAAGGGCTATACAGCGCTGCAGGGTAGGGAAGGAAGCGAGGGTATTGGATGGCAGAAGGGAGGAGGGGATGATCAGCCACAGGTTACAGAAAACAGCGGGGCAGGGGATAGTACGGGGGTAGAGGGTAGCAAGAGATTGAAGTAGAAAGGGCTGAAAGGTATCAGAATTTGTGAAGTAAGTCAGTTGTTGTCAAAAAGTCAATGAGAGAGTCCGGATGAAAGGTGGGTCCATCAGCGAGAAGGGAAGGTAAAGAGAGAGCAGCGGAGCGAAGACGACGACAGAGGTAAATTCTGTGTGCTCGTTGATAAAGTGGGCAGTCCAACAGAATGTGGCTGACTGATAATGGAGCTTGGCAATTCTCACAGAGAGGAGCAGGACGCCTCTCCATGAGATATCCATGAGTAAGACGAGTATGGCCAATGTGAAGACGGGAGAGAGTAGTCTCCCAACCTCGACACTGGTGATAAGAAGACGGCCAGTAACCTATACTCGGTTTAATAGATTGAAGTTTGTTGCCGAGCATAGTAGACCAACGTTGTTGCCAACGGGTGTGAAGGTGGGAAGATATTGCAGCAAAATAGTCCGTAAATGGAATACCTCTATAAGAAACTGGTAGGTCATGTACTGCTGACCGCGCAGCAGTGTCTGCCTGTTCATTGCCCTGTACGTCAACATGACCAGGGACCCAACAAAAAACAATATCTTTATGCTTGGTAAAGATGCGGCGTAGCCAAAGTTGGATACGGAGGACTAAGGGGTGAGGTGTATCAAATTTCTGTATAGCCTGTAAAGCTCTGAGGGAGTCTGAGACAACCACAAATGATGACACAGGCATAGATACAGTACGGATAAGTGCTGCAAGATTGGCATACAATTCAACAGTAAAAATACTAGCCGAAGATAGTAAATGCCCTCGTACGATGCTGTCCGGAAACACTGCTACGAATCCTACGCCGTCAGAAGACTTAGAGCCATCTGTGTACACTGCAATGGCATGAGAATGAGAGTGGAAGTGGTCAAGAAAAAGAGAGCGGGAAGCGACCATAGGCAGTTGGGCTTTCGAGCAAGGGAGAGAGAAAGAACAGACTCGAACAGCTGGAACTTCCCAGGGGGGTAGGTCGACAGGGGAAGAGCGAAAAGCACCAAGGCATAAACGTAATCCTTGGTGATGAATGGGGTTAAGGCTAGAGAGAGTAGCAGGAGATGCCGCTGAATAGATCTGG